>NC_084736.1:321119-356119 GCF_033978785.1 Entelurus aequoreus
CTTGTCAGAGCATTTTTTAATTGCAGCCAGAAATGTCTATTAGGCGAGTCTCCCCAAGGCGGACATTGTTACCATTATGGAGGTCAAAGTGTGAGCGCCACCGACTGACTGGAGAACTTCTGTCAATATGTGGAGAATTTTTTTTTGTGTATAATTTGTGCAATTTGATCTGCAAAAAGCAAGTAACTACATGAACATGTACCATGAATTGATTAACGTGGACCCCGACTTAACCGAGTTGAAAAATGTTACCATTTAGTGGTCAATTGTACGGAATATGTACTGTACTGTGCAATCTACTACAAACCCCGTTTCCATATGAGTTGGGAAATTGTGTTAGATGTAAATATAAACGGAATACAATGATTTGCGAATCATTTTCAACCCATATTCAGTTGAATATGCTACAAAGACAACATATTTGATGTTCAAACTGATAAACATTTTTTTGTTGTTGCAAATAATCATTAAGTTTAGAATTTGATGCCAGCAACACGTGACAAAGAAGTTGGGAAAGGTGGCAATAAATACTGATAAAGTTGAGGAATGCTCATCAAACACTTATTTGGAACATCCCACAGGTGTGCAGGCTAATTGGGAACAGGTGGGTGCCATGATTGGGTATAAAAGTAGATTCCATGAAATGCTCAGTCATTCACAAACAAGGACGGGGCCGAGGGTCACCACTTTGTCAACAAATGCGTGAGCAAATTGTTTAAGAACAACCTTTCTCAACCAGCTATTGCAAGGAATTTAGGGATTTCACCATCTACGCTCCGTAATATCATCAAAGGATTCAGAGAATCTGGAGAAATCACTGCACGTAAGCAGCTAAGCCCGTGACCTTCCATCCCTCAGGCTGTACTGCATCAACAAGCGACATAAGTGTGTAAAGGATATCACCACATGGGCTCAGGAACACTTCAGAAACCCACTGTCAGTAACTACAGTTGTTCGCAACATCTGCAAGTGCAAGTTAAAACTCTCCTATGCGAGGCGAAAACCGTTTATCAACAACACCCAGAAACGCCGTCGGCTTCGCCGGGCCTTAGCTCATCTAAGATGGACTGACACAAAGTGGAAAAGTGTTCTGTGGTCTGACGAGTCCACATTTCACATTGTTTTTGGAAACTGTGGACGTCGTGTCCTCCGGACCAAAGAGGAAAAGGACCATCCGGATTGTTATAGGTGCAAAGTTGAAAAGACAGCATGTGTGATGGTATGGGGGTGTATTAGTGCCCAAGACATGGGTAACTTACACATCTGTGAAGGCGCCATTAATGCTGAAAGGTACATACAGGTTTTGGAGCAACATATGTTGCCATCCAAGCAACGTTACCATGGACGCCCCTGCTTATTTCAGCAAGACAATGCCAAGCCACGTGTTACATCAACGTGGCTTCATAGTAAAAGAGTGCGGGTACTAGACTGGCCTGCCTGTAGTCCAGACCTGTCTCCCATTGAAAATGTGCGGCGCATTATGAAGCCTAAAATAGCACAAGGGAGACCCCCGGACTGTTGAACAACTTAAGCTGTACATCAAGCAAGAATGGGAAAGAATTCCACCTGAGAAGCTTCAAAAATGTGTCTCCTCAGTTCCCAAATGTTTACTGAGTGTTGTTAAAAGGAAAGGCCATGTAACACAGTGGTGAACATGCCCTTTCCCAACTACTTTGGCACGTGTTGCAGCCATGAAATTCTAAGTTAATTATTATTTGCAAAAAAAAAATAAAGTTTATGAGTTTGAACATCAAATATCTTGTCTTTGTAGCATATTCAATTGAATATGGGTTGAAAATGATTTGCAAATCATTGTATTCCGTTTATATTTACATCTAACACAATTTCCCAACTCATAAGGAAACGGGGTTTGTAATAAATACATAGAAAATGACATCTTTGAAAGTGAGAAAAGGGATGGAACGATATGAACATTTCCTACAGTGTTTATTGTGAGCAAAATGTCCACGTTTATCATTATTATCGCAGTATTGTTGAATGTGCTCATACACACACTGAATTATTTTTGGGAGTATGATCGCATGTTGTGTGTTTCTTATGCTTCCCTGATATAGTGTTTGGGGAAGTCGCTTCCTCGCAGTCCCACTGTCAGACACGGCACAGGAGTCCAGCGTGCAGGTTTAACAAGGTTTTTAATGATCGTGTGTTTTCATGCAAAGTTTTCTCTCTCAAAACGTGACTTTTCAGTCACTTTCCAAACTTCCTCCTCCTTCACCCGGCCGCTCACTCTTAAAGACAACAAATGATTAGATTAAAGGCCTACTGAAAGCCACTACTACCGACCACGCAGTCTGATAGTTTATATATCAATTAACACATTGCAACACATGCCGATACAGCCGGGTTAGATTATAATGTGCGATTTTAAATTTCCCGCTAAACTTCTGGTTGAAAACGTCTATGTATGATGACGTATGCGCGTGACGTCACTAAATAAACGGAAGTATTGGTACCCCATTGAATCCAATACAATAAATCTATGTTTTCATTACAAAATCCCACAGTATTCTGGACATCTGTGTCGGTGAATCTTTTGCAATTTGCTTAATGAACAACGGAGGCTGCAAAGAAGAACGTTGTAGGTGGGATCGGTGTATGCGGCTGGCTGTAGCAACACAACAAGGAAGACTTTGTTGGATAGCAGACGCGCTAGCGGCGAACTCACCTTGACTTCCTACGTCTCCGGGCCGCCGACCGCATCGTCGATCGCTGGAACGCAGGTGAGCACGGGTGTTGATGAGCGGAGGAGGGCTGGCTGGCGTAGATGGAGCGCTAATGTTTTTATCATAGCTCTGACGAGGTCCCGTTGTTAAGTTAGCGTCGTTAGCAACAGCATTGCTAGGCTTCGACAGGCGTCGAATACACGTTAACCGTGTATTTACATGTCCAGTGTTTGGTTCGGTGTCTCCTGATAATAGTATTGTTGATCTTCTGTCTATCCTTCCAGTCAGGGATTTATTTATTTTGTTTCTATCTGCATTTGAGACAGATGCTATCATGTTAGCTCATGCTAAAGAGCTTCGTCGATGTATAGTCGTGGAGATAAAAGTCACTGTGAATGTCCATTTCGCCTTCTCGAATCTCATTTTCAAGAGGATATAGTATCCGAGGTGGTTTAAAATACAAATCCGTGATCCACAATAGAAAAAGGAGAGAGTGTGGATTGCAATGAGCCAGCTTGTACCTAAGTTACGGTCAGAGCGAAAAAAGATATCTCTTGAACTGCATTCTAGTCCGTCACTCTAACGTTCCTCATCCACGAATCTTTCATCCTCGCTCAAATTAATGGGGTAATCGTCACTTTCTCGCTCCTAATATCTCTCGCTCCATTGTAAACAACGGGGAATTGTGAGCAGCACTACCGCTTGTGACGTCACGCTACTTCCGGTAGGGGCAAGGTTTTTTTTTATCAGCGAGCAAAAGTTGCGAACTTTATCGTCGATTTTCTCTACTAAATCCTTTCAGCAAAAATATGGCAATATCGCGAAATGATCAAGTATGACACATAGAATGGATCTGCTATTCCCGTTTAAATAAAAAAAATTAATTTCAGTAGGCCTTTAACACCTACCACCTGTGAAATCTAATCACCTGCCAGCTGTGTCTCGGCGTCAGCACGGTGGCGCTCGTCCTCAGCACCACGGACAGCGGTGGTGACTTTTACTCCTACAGGCAGCTCTGGCTACACCTCCCCCCACAGTGTTGTTTTATGGCTAAGCTTTTAGTGTTTTAAATGTTAGTTTGTACTGTAGCACTTGAAGATTTGCGTGAAGTTGTGTAACAAATAAAATCTATTAATATCTACTATTTCCGGCGGGCGTTGTGGCGTCCTACTCTCTTCAGCAGTCCTTGAACGCCCCGTAAAAACACCTCAGTTTCTTAATCCTCTGAGTATAGAACGGTCACTCTGTTCTAAGGCCCCGTTTACACTAAGGGGTAAATCACACCTAACCTTAACCGTGTCCACACACAACAATGCCACCGTTTAAGACCCCCGCACCCCTCCGCCACCTAGTGCGCATGCGCGAAAAAAATAAAATAAAACAAAAGGTGGTGATCAAGGGTGATGGGTCAAATGCAGAGAATAATTTTGCCAGACCTAGTGTGTGTGTGACAATCATTGGTACTTTAACTTAACTTAATATATATCACTTTGTATGAACGTGAATTTCAAGTCAAACATAACCAATAAGACTTATTTAGTGCTGAATTAAATACTCTGTCTTTATTGACCAAAGAAACACTGAAAGCAAATATTTATTCATTAATATTTTAATACTTATTTTATTCATAAATGAATACTCCATTTTGCCAGTATTTTTTAACGTGATACAGTGTTTCCCATAAACTGCCAAGATACCTGTGGCGGTGGGGGCGTGGCTATGGGCGGGGTCACCATGACATCATCAAGTAATTTACTACAATGATTTGATTTTCTCTAAAAAGGCTCAAAAAATGTATACTCACTAATTAATAACAGTTTTGTTTTAAACGTCCATCCATTTTACAATATAATTACAACACTTTATGTACATATTTATATACAGATTTGAACAATAAGTTATTCACTGAAATATATTTATTAATTGTGGTTCTTACAAAAAATATATCTTATAAAATATAAAAGCTAAAATGTCTCTTAAAGCTCTGCCCCTTTAATTAGTGCATACTAAATAATTTAACTTTAGCCTACTACTACAACCATATTATTTACCAGCAACATAAAGTGAAACAGAGGCAGAGGTGTCCTGCCACAGGCAGTAACAAATAAACAGAAAACAGTAGTGGTGGTAGATAGACACAGAGCTTCATCAAACATCTGATCCACTGAACAAAGATCTCCAAAAATCTTGAACTTTAGACTGCCATCAGTTTTACTCCCTACACTTAACCATGTGTTTCCTACTGCCTGCAGACTTTGCACCCTTTGTTATATACACAAGTTGTGTTTCTAATAGAAATACATTTAATAAAGTCAAATACAAATAAGGCAACAAGAGAAGTATCCTTGATTGATTGATTGATTGAGACTTTTATTAGTAGGTTGCACAGTGAAGTACATATTCCGTACAATTGACCACTAAATGGTAACACCCGAATAAGTTTTTCAACTTGATTCATTAAATTGATTCATGGTACAGATATATACTATCATATATACTATCATCATAATACAGTCATCACACAAGATAATCACATTGAATTATTTACATTATTTACAATCAGGGGTGTGGAGGGGGGGGGGGTATGGGGGGGGGGGTATGGACATCAAGTAGTGGACATAGAGAGAGAGAGAGAGAGAGAGAGAGAGAGATCAGAAGGCATAAGAAAAATAAAAAGTATCTGCATTTGATTGTTTACATTTGATTGTTAGTTTAGGGTTGTAGCTGCCTGGAGGTGAACTTTTATTGCGGTTTTGAAGGAGGATAGAGATGCCCTTTCTTTTATACCTGTTGGGAGCGCATTCCACATTGATGTGGCATAGAAAGAGAATGAGTTAAGACCTTTGTTAGTTCGGAATCTGGGTTTAACGTGGTTAGTGGAGCACCCCCTGGTGTTGTGGTTATCCTACACTTCTCTTTTGTAAAGTAAATCTGAAGAGCCGATATGGGCATCTACATCAACTATATGATTTACCTGAGAAGCTGGAGAGGACACCAAAAAAAAAAAAAAAATTATTTAAAAAAAAAAATTTTTTTATTTGTTATTTGTGGCGGACGTAATTCTTTCGTGGCGGGCCGCCACAAATAAATGAATGTGTGGGAAACCCTGTGATAAATACCGAACAAGCAAACAAGTGTGAGTCAACTCCATGAATTCAACCCAAATTGTCGCTAAGCTCTTATTCCCCTCTCCATCAACGTGGACCGAGCGGAACACAAGAGATGGCGTCGTGCCCCAGTGGTGGCAGCAGATGGCCCGCGGGGGTCTTGTTCCCCAGATTTAGGTCCCATAAAGCGCCGACACCCACAAATAAATGTAGACAGTGTCTGAGGACACTGTTTAACTCATCCCATCTCAGGAAGTTTTCACACTTCACACTTCATTAACCTCCGGGGCAAAGATTTCCCCGGCAAGTCGGCGGAGGAAAACGCTGGTCTCTTTCATACAAATCAGCAGCAAGCGCTAAGCCCCCCTGATGACAACATTTACACGCTGCCAGGATCCCGCATAATGGCGGCGGTTCAAGTCGAGGTGTGTTTCGGTAAATGGCTTATACGCGCCGTCTCGGTCGCAAACACCACTTACAAACGTGTCAAGGGAAATATACCAAATTACAATTAGGTAAGTAGACATTTCTGACTGTTCAAAACATTTTTTACGCAGAGAAAATATTATGGAAACAATAATCTGCTGCAGGGTCAAACTGTCCAATTTTCACTGACAGTAACTATATTCATATCCTCATCTCTTGTTCTTTGTCTCTTAAATGATCCATAGTGCCCAGATCACATTTCCCCATTGTTTACACCAGGGGAAATGTGAGCAGCCTTTCAACCTGCGACGTCACGCTACTTCCGGTACAGGCAAGGCTTTTTTTAAATCAGCGACCAAAAGTTGCGAACTTTATCGTCGATGTTCTCTACTACCGTATTTCCTTGAATAGCCGCAGGGGCGCTAATTAATTTAAAACCTCCTGTCACTCCGGCGTTTACCGGAAGCCGGCGGGATGGCCGTGCATGCGGTAAACTCCGGCGTTTACCAAAAGGAATGCGGTAAATTTAGGCGTGCGCTTTGAGTGTGATGTAAGCATACCATCATGAAAAGCACATTTAATTAAAAAAAACGTTATTATGGTCTTACCTGTACTTATAAATGGAGTCCATTTGCAGCTCCTTCTGACCAAAAGCATCGATAACTTGTTTATAGAAGTCTCTCTGTCTCGATGGAGATATTCCTTTAATTATTACCTCCTGCTTCGATTGAAAGTCCAGTTTAGAAAACTGTTTTATTTTAGATACCGGTATGTAATCCTCCTTGTTAAAAGTTCAGGCAGAGGAAAAAAAAAAAAAAGTCTTGCTGCGTGTGTTCACTTCTTCTGCAGTACCGGAAGTCACAAGAAGGATCACTAGCGCGGCAGCGCCCTCTACCACCAGGAGGTTCAATGACTCATACAGTATTTGACACACGCAGCTACGGTATATTAATAAAACATAGCTGCTTACTGTTCTTTTTAGCATACTGTACCGGTATTCAATAGCTTGGACCTTAAATCCTACTGAATAGCTCTTTATCTTTTTTCCTTTGTGCGATTGCAAACTACTGAAAGCAGCTTCCTCCATTTTGAAAATGAGGACAGGTAAAGCGTCACTCGTGACGTAACGAATTTGACCCGGTGGAAGTCCTAGCCATATGCTAAATATTTTGCGAAACGAGTTTGACCCGGCGAAAATTATAGACATGCGATAATAAAATTAATACTTTGCGAAACGAATTTGATCCGGCGTCAATAATGAACCGGCGATAAGGCCAAGCATGCGTTAATTATTTTGAGAAACGAGTTTGACCCGGCAGTAATTCTAGACGTGCGAATACTATATTCCCTGCGCCAATTCAAGGAAATACGGTAAATCCTTTCAGCAAAAATATGGCAATATCGCGAAATGATCAAGTATGACACATAGAATGGATCTGCTATCCCCGTTTAAATAAAAAAAATTCATTTAAGTAGGCCTTTAAACTAAGAGTTGCTGGTGTTAGGGATGATACTCGAAACCGGTTTTCCCGGTTGTTTGATAAGAAAAGAACCGAGTCCTCGGACTCGAATCCCTTTTTGAGAACCGGTACCCGTTATCGAGACCACTATAGTAAAGGAAAAGAGTTGATTCTTTATTCGAATCCCGTCCCGACCAGAAATGCTCCGTGGGACATCACAAGAATTGACGTCACGTAGCTCAGTCATTAGGCGCAGATAGCGAAAGCAGGAAAACAATGGACGGGAAAAAGCGCTCCAAGGTGTAATAAAGTTCAAAACAAAAGCTATAATCCATCGAATAACTTTACTGAGAGATTTGAGCAGGGTACAAACACATGACGAACACTTTTACGACCAACCGGAAACATAGCAACCAGGCTAGCAACGCACCTCCTTTACGGCAGCTGTCGCAACGTTCTTAAAACAACCGCAGCACATATATATATATACAACATATCTCCCTTTTTTAACTTTTGTTTTTCTCTCCTTGTAAACAAAACAAAATCACACTGTAGATGTGTTGTCTGTCTAATTATAAATAATGCAGACGAGGCGTGTTGGCTGAGTTCTTGACGTTTACTTTCACAGCGTGGCAACATGCAACACTTTTCGGGGCTACCGCGCATGCTCGTCACTCCCGTTGCATGCTGGGTAGTGTAGTTGTTATATTCTCTAGCTCATAACATTTTTCCCCTATAAAGAAATAATGTTAACTCAATAAAGTGTATTTCTTTTTTTAGCTTTAACTTTTCATTTTTTAGCATTGTAACCACATTTGCAAAGAACTTTTCTCTTCATAGAATTTTCTTTCAATAAAGAAATAAAGTGCAAAAATGTCAAAGCATCATAACAAACAGTTATGTCAAATAGCAGCAGAAGTGCACTTTTTGGAGAGCTGTATTATTTTCAGTTTTGTGCCCAAGGGACTGATTTTATTTAACACTATATTATTATTTATACACCTATAGTGATCACAGAGACAGGTTGTTTTTGTGTTACTGTATATATTTGTTTCTCTGAAAAATCCCACTTAATATACTTTGGGTAACAACAGTCAATATTTATTTATTTTATTTTATTTTTTTAGGGGGGTAACAGTCAATATTTATTTATTTATTAAATTGTATTTTTTTCTTACATAATAAAAGTGAGCTTTTGTTAAACCAAATATTGTGTGTTTTTTTCCCATATACAACAACCTATCTGGACTCGATAAGAGAATCGATAAGGAATCGGTTCGATAAGAGGATTCGATAATAGGCTCGAACTCGATAATTCCTTATCAAACATCATCCCTAGCTGGTGTTTGATGTGACATTTCAAGACACTGATGTGGTTTCCTCCAACTTCCACACTCGCATTGTTTTTCTCACAGTGACTTTTCTTGCGTGTTACCAAGGCGATCCCCCTGACGGCACTGTAATGTCTTATTGATATTTGAAACAACCTTGCTGCCTCTCTTGTCCTGCCTGGCTTTTTTTTTATTCTCTTCCAGCCCCTTCGGATATTGACCAAATAATAGTTTGATTTTTGCAAAAAGCTTTCGGACTGCAGCTCGGGATTTCCTCAAGGGTTCTTTTTCATCATCTTCTGCGACTTTAGTTAACCTGGTAGTTCACATTGATCCAGCAAAAAGAAATGGTTTGTCTTGTGTCCTCAATAGGGAGCCCATACTGGGTCCTGCTATGGAAGACTGTAGGTACAGAAGAGAGGTGTAGTCACTTTCTCTATGCTAGAACCCATTCAGGACCTTGCGAGCATACGACATATTAGGGAATATGCTTTTGTCGGTAACGTTACGTCATTTTGTAAAGGTCTCATAGGTCCCACAAAAATGTGTTGTCCAAAATTGCTATTTAAAAGTGCTAGAATGTAGACAGTTTGAAGGTGCTGCTGGGAACTATTTTGTATGTCTATACCAGGGGTCGGCAACCCAAAATGTTGAAAGAGCCATATTGGACCAAAAATACAAAAACAAATCTGTCTGTAACCGCAAAAAATTAAAAGCCATATTACATGTGTCATAAGATATAAATTTAATTAAGAGGACTTAAAGGAATCTAAATGAGCTCAAATATAGCTTCAAATGAGGCATAATGATGCAATATGTACATATCGCTAGCCTAAATAGCATGTTAGCAGCGATTAGCTTGCAGTCATGCAGTGACCAAATATGTCTGATTAGCACTCCACACAAGTCAATAACATCAACAAAACTCACCTTTGTGCACTCATGCACAACGTTAAAAGTTTGGTGGACAAAATGAGACAGAAAAAGAAGTGGCATAAAACACGTCCTAGAAAGTCGGTGAAAGGTATACATGTAAACAAACTATACGGTGAGTTCAAGGACCGCCAAAATAAGTAGGACAAAACGGCGCTCGCCAAATACTCGAATCAGTGAAGCATATTTAATATAAACAGTGTGCTTTATAACAATTAGGGAGGTTTGTGTCATGTTTGTCCTCCTACAGAAACCATACTAAAACAAAAAAATAGATTTTTTTCCCCTCATGTTTTTCCATTCTTCATACATTTTTGAAAAATCTCCAGAGAGCCACTAGGGCGGCGCTAAAGAGCCGCATAGAGCCACGGGTTCCCGACCCCCGGTCTATACCTTTAATGCTAACACCTGTACCTGGGCAAATTGTTGCTGGCATCAAATTCTAAAGTTAATGATTATTTGCACACAAAAAAAAATGTTTATCAGTTTGAACATCACCCGAACGCCTCCCTAGAAAGGTGTTTAGGGCACGTCCGACCGGTAGGAGGCCACAGGGAAGACCCAGGACACGTTGGGAAGACTACGTCTCCCTGCTGGCCTGGGAACGCCTCGGGATCTCTAGCTGGACGAAGTGGCTGGGGAGAGGGAAGTCTGGGTTTCCCTGCTTAGGAGACGGCGTGGCGAAGTTGGGAGAGTGGCCTTCCCAGCAATCTGAGAGTTACTGGTTCAATCCCCACCTTCTACCATCCTAGTGACATCCGTTGTGTCCTTGAGCAAGACACTTCACCCTTGCTCCTGATGGGTCCTGGTTAGCGCCTTGCATGGCAGCTCCTGCCATCAGTGTGTGAATGTGTGCGTGTGTGTATGGGTAAATGTGGAAATAGTGTCAAAGCGCTTTGAGTTCCTTAAAAAAAAGGTAGAAAAGCGCTATACAAGTACAACCCATTTACCATTTACTTAGGCTGCTGCCCCCGCGACCCGACCTTGGATAAGCGGAAGAAGATGGATGAATGGATGGAACATCAAATATGTTGTCTTTGTAGTATATTCAACTGAATATTGGTTGAAAATGATTTGCAAATCATTGTATTCTGTTTATATTTACATCTAACACAGGGGTCACCAACGCTGTGCCCGCGGGCACCAGGTAGCCCGTAAGGACCAGATGAGTAGCCCGCTGGCCTGTTCTAAAAATAGCTCAAATAGCAGCACTTACCAGTGAGCTGCCTCCTATTTTTTAAATTTTATTTATTTACTAGCAAGCTGGTCTCGCTTTCCTCCACATTTTTAATTCTAAGAGAGACAAAACTCAAATAGAATTTGAAAATCCAAGAAAATATTTTAAAGACTTGGTCTTCACTAACTGACGAAGAAACATATTTGGTGTCCAGTTCAAAGTGTGACATGATTTATTTAAAAATTGGAGAGTTGACTTTTGTATTTTACATGAGTTATTATTTGTACAAACATGGTGCAAAGTCATTCATGATTTGTTCAAAAATGTTAGTGGCTAGCTAGTTAAAATGGGATATTGTGATTTCACAAGACTGTCTTAGAAGTGATCATTTGGTTCAATTTGAAAAATGTGCACTTAGAGACAATATAAAAATGAATTGTTGCATTTATTGTGAGAAATCACTAATATGATCAGTGTTTCCACAAAGATAAATATCATTAATTATTAATAATAACATAGAGTTAAAGGTAAATTGAGCAAATTGGCTATTTCTGGCGATTTATTTAAGTGTGTATCAAACTGGTAGCCCTTCGCATTAACCAGTACCCAAGAAGTAGCTCTTGGTTTCAAAAAGGTTGGTGACCCCTGATCTAACACAATTTCCCAACTCATATGGAAACGGGGTTTGTACTTTGAGCATGAGCGACTCCAAAGTTTGTTTTTCCCACTTCTTTTCCGGAAATCTGAAGGTTGTCCCAAGTCTGAATGACATCGTTATCACTTCCTAGTTCAGGGGTCGGCAACCCGCGGCTCTAGAGCCGCATGCGGCTCCTTAGCGCCGCCCTAGTGGCTCTCTGGAGATTTTTAAAAAATGTATGAAGAATGGAAAAAATCTATTTTTTTGTTTTAGTATGGTTTCTGTAGGAGGACAAACATGACACAAACCTCCCTAATTGTTATAAAGCACACTGTTTATATTAAACATGCTTCACTGATTTGAGTATTTGGCGAGCGCCGTTTTGTCCTACTAATTTTGGCGGTCCTTGAACTCACCGTATAGTTTGTTTACATGTATAACTTTCTCCGACTTTCTAGGACGTGTTTTATGCCACTTCTTTTTCGGTCTCATTTTGTCCACCCCACTTTTAACGTTGTGCGTGAATGCACAAAGGTGAGTTTTGTTGATGTTGTTGACTTGTGTGGAGTGCTAATCAGACATATTTGGTCACTGCATGACTGCAAGCTAATCGATGCTAACATGCTATTTAGGCTAGCGATATGCACATATTACATCATTATGCTTCATTTGTAGCTATATTTGAGGTCATTTAGTTTCCTTTAAGTCCTCTTAATTAAATGTATATCTCAGAACACATGTAATATGGCTTTTATTTTTTTGCGGCTCCAGACAGATTTGTTTTTGTATTTTTGGTCCAATATGGCTCTTTCAACATTTTGGGTTGCCGACCCCTGTCCTAGTTGCTTCTACTCAAACAACTCTTTCACTAACCTGCCTGTGGAGATGTTCCACCTTTTTGTAAATACACCATATAGATTTTTTTCCAAGATATAAATCTTCACGCACGCTGTGCGTATTTGCCACAAATTGCGCTTTTATGTTTACACAAACGTGCTCTGATGTGCCATGCAAAGGCGAGCGTATTCCACTTTTGTTTGGGTTTGTCGAGCTCTGTCAAGCCGCCAGCTGGAAGACGAGCGCGGGGCGGATAACACGCGTCACAATCGCAAACGGGGAGTCTAACTCACCGTTTCATGTGCAAAGAAATGTCAAGTCTTAAAGCCCCTTTTTCCACACATGCACGGCGACGGCTTGTCTTCTTTACTCGGCTCATAGCAGCTCGACTCGCGGCCTCACTTTTTCTCCAATGCAGCAGTTTCTTGCACCGAAAAGTCTCAAAAATCAAGCCATGTATAGCGAATATCAGTCATGGCATTTTGGGTTTCCTCCATCCGCCCAGCAACTTGAGGGTTCCAGGTTCGATCCCAGCTTCCGCCATCCAAGTCACTGCCGTTGTGTCCTTGGGCAAGATACTTTACCCACCTGTACCCAGTGCCACCCACACTGGTTTAAATGTAACTTCGATCAGTGTTTTTCAACCACTGTACCAGACACAGTCTGGTGTGCTGTGGGATATTACCTAATTTCACCTATTTGGGTTAAAAATATTTTTTGCAAACCAGTAATTATAGTCTGCAAATGATGTGTTGTTGTTGAGTGTCGGTGCTGTCTAGAGCTCGGCAGAGTAACCGTGTAATAATCTTCCATATCAGTAGGTGGCGGCCGGTAGCTAATTGCTTTGTAGATGTCGGGAACAGCGGGAGGCAGAGTGCAGGTAAAAAGGTGTCTCATGCTTAGACCAAAATTAAACAAAAGGTGAGTGCCCCTAAGAAAAGGCATTGAAGCTTAGGGAAGGCTATGCAGAACCAAACTAAAACTGAACTGGCTACAAAGTAAACAAAAACAGAATGCTGGACGACAGCAAAGACTTACTGTGGAGCAGAGACGGCGTCCACAAAGTACATCCGAACATGACATGACAATCGACAATGTCCCCACGAAGAAGGATAAAAACAACTGAAATATTCTTGATTGCTAAAACAAAGTAGATGAGGGAAATATCGCTCAAAGGAAGACGTGAAACTGCGACAGGAAAATACCAAAAAAAGAGAAAAAGCCACCAAAATAGGAGCGCAAGACAAGAACTAAAACACTAAACACAGGAAAACAGAAAAAAAAGTCCAAATAAGTCACGGCGTGATGTGACAGGTGGTGACAGTACACCTACTTTGAGACAAGAGCTATATTGATGCATGCTTGGTTATGCTTTAAAGTCATATCCAACAATTGCGACAACGACTTTTTACTGTCAACTGAGTTTTGTTTTTTAATGATTGCTGCCTCCAGATTTTTTCAACGCAAAAAATGTGCCTTGGCTCAAAAAAGGTTGGAAAAACACCGACTTAGATCATGTAAAGTGCTTTGAGTCACTAGAGAAAAGCGCTATATAAATATAATTCACATCACTTCACTGCAAAAAAAAAAAAAAAAAGCATACCGTATTTTTCGGACTATACGTCGCAGTTTTTTTCATAGTGCGACTTATACTCAGGAGCGACTTATGTGTGAGATGATTAACACATTAGCGTAAAATATCAAATACTATTATTTATCTCATTCACGTAAGAGACTAGACGTATAAGATTTCATGGAATTTAGCGATTAGGAGTGACAGATTGTTAGGTAAACGTATAGCATGTTCTATATGTTATAGTTATTTGAATGACTCTTACCATAATATGTTACGTTAACATACCAGGCACGTTCTCAGTTGGTTATTTATGCCTCATATAACGTACACTTATTCAGCCTGTTGTTCACTATTCTTTATTTATTTTAAATTGCCTTTCAAATGGCTATTCTTGGTGTTGGCTTTTATCAAATACATTTCCCCAAAAAATGCGACTTATACTCCAGTGCGACTTATATATGTTTTTTTTCCTTCTTAATTATGCATTTTCCAGCCGGTGCGACTTATACTCCGGATTGACTTATACTCCGAAAAATACGGCACTGCAACTAACTTATTGTATGTTAAGGAGTTTTAAATGTAAAAAAAAAAAAAAAAAAGTCATAGCTTGTTTGTTGTATATGACAAATTTTATTACGTTTCTACTAGAGATGTCCGATAATATCGGCCGATATATGCGTTAAAATGTAATATCGGAAATTATCGGTATCGTTTTTTTTTGTTTTTTTTTTATTTTTTTTATTTATTTTTTTTATTAAATCAACATAAAAAACACAAGATACACTTACAATTAGTGCACCAACCCAAAAAACCTCCCTCCCCCATTTACACTCATTCACACTCATTCACACAAAAGGGTTGTTTATTTCTGTTATTAATATTCTGGTTCCTACATTATACATCAATATATATCAATACAGTCTGCAAGGGATACAGTCCGTAAGCACACATGATTGTGCGTGCTGCTGGTCCACTAATAGTACTAACCTTTAACAGTTAATTTTACTCATTTTCATTCATTACTAGTTTCTATGTAACTGTTTTTATATTGTTGTACTTTCTTTTTTATTCAAGAAAATGTTTTTAATTTATTTATCTTATTTTACTAACTTTTTTAAAAAGTACCTTATCTTCACCATACCTGGTTGTCCAAATTAGGCATAATAATGTGTTAATTCCACGACTGCATATATCGGTTGATATCGGTATCGGTTGATATCGGTATCGGTAATTAAAGAGTTGGACTATATCGGAATATCGGATATCGGCAAAAAGCCATTATCGGACATCCCTAGTTTCTACTTAATTACTTAATTAATGTAGCTTACCACCATCAATGTGTGAATGTGGAGTGAATGAATGGTTTTGACGGTCTAGAAAATCTATATAAATCAAATCCATTATTATTAATAGTATTAACATTTCCATTGTTGCTTCTTTTTTTTTTTCCAGGTGTTTTTTTTAATGTACCGAGAACCAATAAAATAAAAAGTGCTGCAGGCCACACTTTTGACCCTCTGCTGTTATTTTTTATGAATTATTTACTTGAAGCTTTATATTCCACGCAGTTTTTCAGTCTTGCATGGACGCTTCTCCCTCCCCTAACATGAGCTATTTAAAAACATCTGCTGCGTGTTAATCAAACAAACAAAAAAGCTATTTAAATGTAAAGCCACTGTATTTACTTTCAATCAGCATGGATCATTTACGTTATGGGAATTACTAGCTTTTTTTTTTTTTTTTTTTTTGCAAATGTGTGCCATGCAGCCCTCTAAATGTTATTCAAAGCAAATATTCTTCTTATGTCAGCACTCGTGAAACATAATACGCCACTGTGAGGTTATTCACTTCAACGCTCATTAACATTCTCTTTTTCTCCATTAAAAAAAACAAAAAACCCTGAAAGTTAATACAAGAAACTTATTTTTTAAACAATAAATTATGTCATTGCCTTAAAGCAGGGGTGTCCATTTGCGGCCCGCAGGTCATTTTTTAACGGCCCCACGGCACATTTTTAAAATACGATTGAAAATGTTTTCAAACGTAAAAAGTGGTATAAAACAGCAAACAGGTGAAATGTAACAAGAAAATGTTGCAATGTTTACTCTTAATAACACAAAGCTGCCATGCAGGCTGTTTCTTTCTTTAAAAAATAATAATGAATCCAAATCAATGTTATTATGAATTATTGAACTATTCAAAATGCTCCAATTAAGTCACATTAAATATTCCATTTTGAGATATTTTTGGGGGAAAATGTAGCATATTTTGTGTTTGCCATATAAAAACTGAACTGGTTTTTTTTTAAAAAAGAAAGGCCTAAAACGAACAAACAATAAAACTTATAATTGACGGATAAATCTCAAGTTGATCTCGAGATTATTGTGTTAAAAGTAAACAGTAAAAAAAATGTATAATTTATTTTTTTAACACTTTAATGAGTAGGACCCTTTTGGGTTCCCAATAATTTGAGTGTGATTAGTTTTTAAGTGTCATTGCTCAAAAAATAATAATGAATTAAAATCAATGGTGTTATGAGTTATTGACCTTTTTAAGGCTCAAATTATTATATAATCTCAAATATTCCACTTTTAAAAAATCATTGGGTGAAAATATTGCATATTTTGTATTTTTTCCATAAAAAAAACAGGGTTTTATTTGACAAAAGAGCATACAAGTTAAATCTTTAAAAACATTATATTGACAGATAGACCTAATGTTGATCTAGGGATTTAAAACTTGAATAATAATACAAATAATAATACTAAATAATGACACATTTTTTATATTTTTTGGACCAAAACCAAGCCTGAGTGGAGGCCTAAATGTATATTTGTTATACATATATTGTATTGGTTTTTAAAATATCAAAATGGCCCCCGCTTGCTTTGATTTGTCAGTGTGCGGCCCTCAGTGGAAAAAGTTTGGACACCCCTGCCTTAAAAACTTTGGTTGTAAAATGCAAGCAGAAAATATAAATATACTCTTAAGTTATGTATATGTATAGGCTGGGGGTCAGCAACCCGCGGCTCTAGAGCCACATGCGGCTCTTTAGCGCCACCCTGGTGGCTCCATGTAGTTGTTTTTTTTTTAAATGTATGGAAATGGAACAAAAATGGGGTGAAAAATATGATTTTTGTTGTAAAATGGTTTCTGTAGGAGGACAAACACGACACAAACCTTCCTAATAGAAAGCCCACTGTTTATATTATAATGCATATGTTCCTTGACTGCACTTAAATGTAGAGTATATGTAGAATATATTTATGTTATTTATATATTATATATTATATTATATTATTTATTTATTTATATTTATTATTGTCTATTGTGAGCGAACTGTGGTGCTGAATTTCCCCCAGAGATCAATAAAGTACTTTCTACTATATTCTATTTAATATGTTTGTTTTTATGCTTCACTGATGAGAGTATTTGGCCAGCGCCGTTTTGTCCTACTCATTTTTTTAGCGGCCCTTGAACTCACCGTTGTGTGGACTGTTACTCAAAAGTGTGTTTAAATGTCTCCGAAGCTGCCACAGAAAGATGCGTTTTATGCCACTCCATTGTCTCATTTTGTCCACCAAACGTTTTATGCTGTGCGTGAATGCACAAAG
Organism: Entelurus aequoreus; assembly: GCF_033978785.1. Taxonomy (NCBI): domain Eukaryota; kingdom Metazoa; phylum Chordata; class Actinopteri; order Syngnathiformes; family Syngnathidae; genus Entelurus; species Entelurus aequoreus. The sequence continues at coordinate 338,902 of NC_084736.1, forward strand.
GTGAGCTTTGTCGATGTTATTGACTTGTTGGAGTGCTAATAAATAAACATTTAGTCACTGAATGACTGCAAGCTAATCAATGCTAACATGCAATATAGGCTTGCTATGTGTACACTTATATAAGACTTTTAAAGTCATTTTGATAGTAGGCTAATATAGCTAATATAGACACTTACATCATGTGTTGTCTTCATTATAACACTTATATAAGACTTTTAAAGTCATTTTGATAGTAGGCTAATATAGCTAATATAGACACTTACGTCATGTGTTGCCTTCATTATAACACTTATATAAGACTTTTAAAGTCATTTTGATAGTTGGCTAATATAGCTAATATAGACACTAACATTATGTGTTGTCTTCATTATAACACTTATATAAGACTTTTAAAGTCATTTTGATAGTAGGCTAATACAGCTAATATAGACACTTACATCATGTGTTGCCTTCATTATAACACTTATATAAGACTTTTAAAGTCATTTTGATAGTTGGCTAATATAGCTAATATAGACACTAACATTATGTGTTGTCTTCATTATAACACTTATATAAGACTTTTAAAGTCATTTTGATAGTAGGCTAATATAGCTAATATAGACACTTACATCATGTGTTGTCTTCATTATAACACTTATATAAGACTTTTAAAGTCATTTTGATAGTAGGCTAATATAGCTAATATAGACACTTACATCATGTGTTGTCTTCATTATAACACTTATATAAGACTTTTAAAGTCATTTTGTTAGTAGGCTAATATAGACACTTACATCATGTGTTGTCTTCATTATAACACTTATATAAGACTTTTAAAGCCATTTTGATAGTAGGCTAATATAGCTAATATAGACACTTACATCATGTGTTATCTTCATTATAACACTTATATAAGACTTTTAAAGTAATTTTGATAGTAGGCTAATATAGCTAATATAGACACTTACATCATGTGTTGCCTTCATTATAACACTTATATAAGACTTTTAAAGTCATTTTGATAGTAGGCTAATATAGCTAATATAGACACTTACATCATGTGTTGTCTTCATTATAACACTTATATAAGACTTTTAAAGCCTTTTTGATAGTAGGCTAATATAGCTAATATAGACACTTACATCATGTGTTGACTTCATTATAACACTTATATAAGACTTTTAAAGCCATTTTGATAGTAGGCTAATATAGCTAATATAGACACTTACATCATGTGTTGCCTTCATTATAACACTTATATAAGACTTTTAAAGCCATTTTGATAGTAGGCTAATATAGCTAATATAGACACTGACATCATGCGTTGTCTTCATTATAACACTTATATAAGACTTTTAAAGCCATTTTGATAGTAGGCTAATATAGCTAATATAGACACTGACATCATGTGTTGTCTTCATTATAACACTTATATAAGACTTTTAAAGTCATTTTGATAGTAGGCTAATATAGCTAATATAGACACTTACATCATGTGTTGTCTTCATTATAACACTTATATAAGACTTTTAAAGTCATTTTGATAGTAGGCTAATATAGCTAATATAGACACTTACATCATGTGTTGTCTTCATTATAACACTTATATAAGACTTTTAAAGTCATTTTGATAGTAGGCTAATATAGACACTTACATCATGTGTTGCCTTCATTATAACACTTATATAAGACTTTTAAAGCCATTTTGATAGTAGGCTAATATAGCTAATATAGACACTTACATCATGTGTTGACTTCATTATAACACGTATATAAGACTTTTAAAGTCATTTTGATAGTAGGCTAATATAGCTAATATAGACACTTACATCATGTGTTGACTTCATTATAACACTTATATAAGACTTTTAAAGCCATTTTGATAGTAGGCTAATATAGCTAATATAGACACTTACATCATGTGTTGACTTCATTATAACACTTATATAAGACTTTTAAAGCCTTTTTGATAGTAGGCTAATATAGCTAATATAGACACTTACATCATGTGTTGACTTCATTATAACACTTATATAAGACTTTTAAAGCCATTTTGATAGTAGGCTAATATAGCTAATATAGACACTTACATCATGTGTTGCCTTCATTATAACACTTATATAAGACTTTTAAAGCCATTTTGATAGTAGGCTAATATAGCTAATATAGACACTGACATCATGCGTTGTCTTCATTATAACACTTATATAAGACTTTTAAAGCCATTTTGATAGTAGGCTAATATAGCTAATATAGACACTGACATCATGTGTTGTCTTCATTATAACACTTATATAAGACTTTTAGAGTCATTTTGATAGTAGGCTAATATAGCTAATATAGACACTTACATCATGTGTTGACTTCATTATAACACTTATATAAGACTTTTAAAGCCATTTTGATAGTAGGCTAATATAGCTAATATAGACACTTACATCATGTGTTGCCTTCATTATAACACTTATATAAGACTTTTAAAGCCATTTTGATAGTAGGCTAATATAGCTAATATAGACACTGACATCATGCGTTGTCTTCATTATAACACTTATATAAGACTTTTAAAGCCATTTTGATAGTAGGCTAATATAGCTAATATAGACACTGACATCATGTGTTGTCTTCATTATAACACTTATATAAGACTTTTAAAGTCATTTTGATAGTAGGCTAATATAGCTAATATAGACACTTACATCATGTGTTGTCTTCATTATAACACTTATATAAGACTTTTAAAGTCATTTTGATAGTAGGCTAATATAGCTAATATAGACACTTACATCATGTGTTGTCTTCATTATAACACTTATATAAGACTTTTAAAGTCATTTTGATAGTAGGCTAATATAGACACTTACATCATGTGTTGCCTTCATTATAACACTTATATAAGACTTTTAAAGCCATTTTGATAGTAGGCTAATATAGCTAATATAGACACTTACATCATGTGTTGACTTCATTATAACACTTATATAAGACTTTTAAAGTCATTTTGATAGTAGGCTAATATAGCTAATATAGACACTTACATCATGTGTTGACTTCATTATAACACTTATATAAGACTTTTAAAGCCATTTTGATAGTAGGCTAATATAGCTAATATAGACACTTACATCATGTGTTGACTTCATTATAACACTTATATAAGACTTTTAAAGCCTTTTTGATAGTAGGCTAATATAGCTAATATAGACACTTACATCATGTGTTGACTTCATTATAACACTTATATAAGACTTTTAAAGCCATTTTGATAGTAGGCTAATATAGCTAATATAGACACTTACATCATGTGTTGCCTTCATTATAACACTTATATAAGACTTTTAAAGCCATTTTGATAGTAGGCTAATATAGCTAATATAGACACTGACATCATGCGTTGTCTTCATTATAACACTTATATAAGACTTTTAAAGCCATTTTGATAGTAGGCTAATATAGCTAATATAGACACTGACATCATGTGTTGTCTTCATTATAACACTTATATAAGACTTTTAGAGTCATTTTGATAGTAGGCTAATATAGCTAATATAGACACTTACATCATGTGTTGCCTTCATTATAACACTTATATAAGACTTTTTTATTTTTTGCTGCTCCAGCCAGACCGATTACTTTTTTGTATTTGTAGTCCAATATGGCTCTTTCAACGTTTTGGGTTGCCGACCCCTGTTATAGGCGGTATAGCTCGGTTGGTAGAGCGGCCGTGCCAGCAACTTGAGGGTTCCAGGTTCGATCCCCGCTTCCGCCATCCTAGTCACTGCCGTTGTGTCCTTGGACAAGACACTTTACCCACCTGCTCCCAGTGCCACCCACACTGGTTTAAATGGAACTTAGATATTGGGTTTCACTATGTAAAGCGCTTTGAGTCACCAGAGAAAAGCGCTATATAAATATTAGGGGTGTAACGGTACGTGTATTTGTATTGAACCGTTTCGGTTCGGTTCGGAGGTGGACCGAGGATAATTCGCTTTTCGCGTAACGTTAGCTCATTTTGCGGTGTGTGTGTGTGTGTGTGTTACGGACAGCAAAGCCCTGTCTGTCTGTTATTTCACTTTACCTTTTTCTGTGTTGATTGAGCTGTGTTGAAGCAGCAAAAAAGGACATTATGTTAAACGAAGAGTTTCTGTCTCTGATAGTTGATATAATAATGTAACTGCATCATTAAGCCTACATGAACTCCATGGTGTTCAGGGATGAATAGTCTCTCCTATTGCTATTGTACTATTTTTTCAGCTATAGTTACATTAATCATTAGTAATGCAGCAGCCTAGTTTTGAATGGCAGGGTCCCTGCTATCACATGTTGATAAAAATATAATATTTACATAATAAAAATCAACGACAGGCTTCCCAAATGCTGTAATAAATTAAGCATGATGAGTTGACTTGAAACTGTTTAATGTTGCACTTTTTATATGTAGAAGAAAAGTTTTGTCATTTTATTTAATCTGAGCAACAACTTGAGGCAGTTTAATCTTGGCAAAATTATTATAGTGTTCCCAATGTTAAAAGGATAAAGCCATTGTTTACACATTTGGTAAATAAATAACCAAAAAATTTATATTTTGTTGTTTTCTTACTGTACCGAAAATTAACCGAACCGTGACCTCTAAACCGAGGTACGTACCGAACCGAAATTTTTGTGTACCGTTACACCCGTAGTAAATATAATTCACTTCACTTCACTATGTTTCTGGCATTGATTTTTTTTAGGGATGTCCGATAATGGCTTTTTGCCGATATTCCGATATTGTCCAACTCTTTAATTACCGACACCGATATCAACCGATACCGATATATACAGTCGTGGAATTAACACATTATTATGCCTAATTTGGACAACCAGGTATGGTGAAGATAAGGTCCTTTTTAAAAAAATTAATAAAATATCATAAGATAAATCAATTTAAAAACATTTTCTTGAATAAAAAAGAAAAATATAAAAACAGTTACATAGAAACTAGTAATGAATGAAAATTAGTAAAATTAACTGTTAAAGGTTAGTACTATTAGTGGAGCAGCAGCACGCACAATCATGTGTGCTTACGGACTGTATCCCTTGCAGACTGTATTGATATATATTGATATATAATGTAGGAACCTACCAGAATATTAATAACAGAAAGAAACAACCCTTTTGTGTGAATGAGTGTAAATGGGGGAGGGAGGTTTTTAGTAGAGATGTCCGATAATATCGGTCTGCCGATATTATCGGCCGATAAATGCGTTAAAATGTAATATCGGAAATTATCGGTATCGTTTTTTTTATTATCAGTATCGTTTTTTTTTTGGTTTTTTTTAATTAAATCCACATAAAAAACACAAGATACACTTACAATTAGTGCACCAACCCAAAAAACCTCCCTCCCCCATTTACACTCATTCACACTCATTCACACAAAAGGGTTGTTTCTTTATGTTATTAATATTCTGGTAGGTTCCTACATTATATATCAATATATATCAATACAGTCTGCGAGGGATACAGTCCGTAAGCACACATGATTGTGCGTGCTGCTGGTCCACTAATAATACTAACCTTTAACAGTTAATTTTAGAAATTTTCATTAATTACTAGTTTCTATGTAACTGTTTTTATATTGTTTTACTTTCTTTTTTATTCAAGAAAATGTTTTTAATTTTATTTTATTCATTTTTTTAAAAAGGACCTTATCTTCACCATACATGGTTGTCCAAATTAGGCATAATAATGTGTTAATTCCACGACTGTATATATCGGTTGATATCGGTATCGGTTGATATCTGTATCGGTAATTAAAGACTTGGACAATATCGGATATCGGCAAAAAGCCATTATCGGACATCCCTAGTTTTTAGGGTTGGTGCACTAATTGTAAGTGTATCTTGTGTTTTTTATGTTGATTCAATTTAATTTAAAAAAAAAAGAAAAAAGAAAACGATAATAAAAAATTTAAAAAAACGCAGGCCGATATTATCGGATATCTCCAATTTTTTTAAATAAATAAACCAATTTACATCATCTATTTTTTTTAGAACAGGTTATTTTTAAAATGCCAATTCCACATCGGAAATATTAATGATCAATTCCGCCGCATGTTTCTTTATTAGAGGCTCTCAAATTCTCCCGTATAATTACAATTAAAAATCATCAGTGCAGACGGTTAATTTGAAGCTTATCCCAGGTATGTTAGTGACAGATAAGAATGATTAAATCCACCGGCGCATTAACGAGAATCGAGGAGGGAAATAATCCCTTTTTAAGAAAAAAGGCATTGCTGCGGGAGGAAGCCAAAATGTCAAGTGCCATTCGATTTTATGGAAGATCTTTTTTTTTTTTTTAAAGGGAAATGATCTTTCGCTGCACCCTTTTGAACGGATACGATAATGTAACGTGTCTTTTCCTCGGTTATGTCAAACGCCATGGTTATTTTCTTGGAAAACATTTAGTCCTGCAGGGGGAAGGAAAAACAGCTGCAAGACAAAGCGGCACATCTTAATGGCGGTAATTAATTGCGCAAATTTGTCCCTATTAAATAAAACTAACACACACTGAGAGAAAACTCTATTAGCGTTAATTAAGCCTGATATCCTAATGCAGTGTGCGAGGGGGGGGGGGTTGCAGGCAAGCCGGTGCTTTGGCTGCACATGCCCCCACCTTCCCCTGTCTCCTCATGATAGTGCACGGCCATGCAGCTTACTTCCTGCCCCTGGGCTGCCTCCCCCCTCCTCTTTCTCCTCCTCCTCTGGAGAGTTGGAAATGAGAAATGGAAATGGAAAATACCAGGAGGTGCTAAATTAGCTGCCTGATCTGCACTTATTGCTGCATGCACCCCCCCTCCCTCCCCCCTCCTCGCCCCCTCCCTCATATTACTTTGCCAATCTGTGCCCTCCCCGCCACCACCTTCCTTCTCCCATTTAGCATTCCAGGCTTGCTCGGAGTTATAGCAGATTCATCAAATGTGTTGGGGCGCACGTGTGTGTGTGTGTGTGTGTGTGTGTGAATGAATGAATGCACCATGATCAGTTAAATTGAAAATCAGCGTCTGCATGACAGGCCCGACCTGACACCTCCCGTAATTAGAGAGAAAAATGACGGCGTCCGGATGCATAATAGAGGAAAAACAATTTACACTCTCCCCCATAATGATCCCGGCGTTCAAATTGAAAATTTCTGCGGCTATACGGGCCCAAATTGAATTCATAAAGTATGATTCATGGGCGTCCTCCATCCTTTTCTTTGCCTGGTGCACACAAACACACACATTGATTGGTGTTTTTTTTTTTTCTCCTTCCTCCTCTCCTTCTACTTCTTCTCTCCAAGCATGCATCTCCCAGGCAAGAAAAAAAAAGCTTAACTACTTAAGCAAATCACTAATTTCACCTTAAGGCCACCAATGTGCAGCCAGCGATACTCCTATTCAGGCTGCTAATGAATTATAGATGAACTGGGCACACGTCCCAATAGCCTCAGAGAGTGTTGGGGAAGAAAAAATTAAAAATAAATAAATAAAATACACATCCCCCCCCTGTCTATAGATTCAATTGGAGCCTAGAGTTGGGATTTTCCTTGACACGTCGCACGCGTAATAATAATAATGCAATTGAATTTAGAAGTAGGCTCACTGTAAAGATGTAGCTGCGTAATTTCACAGCATTTTTAAAGTATATTTTCCACAGAAAAATAATGTAATAAAAAATTACGTGAACATTGCAACAAATGACTGCAAAAATGATGATAGCCTTAAGTCTCCCAGCGATTAACTGTTACTTCACAGTAAAATACTGTCATCGTAGTCCTCTGTAATGTCACGACAAATGAGTCGTTATTGGGAAGAAAAAATACAAATAAAAAATAGAATAAAGTAATAAAATTGGAGCCTAGAGAAAAAAATATTTAAGAAATTGTGATTTTCCTTGGCACGTCACACGTGTAATAATAATAATAATAATACAGTTTCATTAAGAAATAAAAATGTAGCTGCATAATTTCACAGCATTTTTAAAGTATTTTTTCCCACAGAAAAATAATGTAATAAAAAATTACGTGAACATTGCAACAAATGACTGCAAAAATGATGATAGCCTTAAATCTCGCAGCGATTAACTGTTACTTCACAGTAAAATACTGTCATCGTAGTCCTCTGTAATGTCACTACAAATTGAAGAAAAAATACAAATAAAAAATAAAATACACACCCCGAGTCTATTGATTCAATTGGAGCCTAGAGAAAAAAATATTTAAGAAATTGTGATTTTCCTTGACACGTCGCAAGTGTAACAATAATAATGCAATTGCATTTAGAAATAGGCTCACTGTAAAAATGTAGCTGCGTAATTTCACAGCATTTTTTAAGTATTTTTTCCACAGAAAAATAATGCAATAAAAAATTACGTGAACATTGCAACAAATGACTGCAAAAATGATGATAGCCTTAAGTCTCCCAGCGATTAACTGTTACTTCACAGTAAAATACTGTCATCGTAGTCCTCTGTAATGTCACGACAAATGAGTCGTTATTGGGAAGAAAAAATACAAATAAAAAATAGAATAAAGTAATAAAATTGGAGCCTAGAGAAAAAAATATTTAAGAAATTGTGATTTTCCTTGGCACGTCACACGTGTAATAATAATAATAATAATAATACAGTTTCATTAAGAAATAAAAATGTAGCTGCATAATTTCACAGCATTTTTAAAGTATTTTTTCCCACAGAAAAATAATGTAATAAAAAATTACGTGAACATTGCAACAAATGACTGCAAAAATGATGATAGCCTTAAATCTCGCAGCGATTAACTGTTACTTCACAGTAAAATACTGTCATCGTAGTCCTCTGTAATGTCACTACAAATTGAAGAAAAAATACAAATAAAAAATAAAATACACACCCCGAGTCTATTGATTCAATTGGAGCCTAGAGAAAAAAATATTTAAGAAATTGTGATTTTCCTTGACACGTCGCAAGTGTAACAATAATAATGCAATTGCATTTAGAAATAGGCTCACTGTAAAAATGTAGCTGCGTAATTTCACAGCATTTTTTACGTATTTTCCACAGAAAAATAATGTAATAAAAAATTACGTGAACATTGCAACAAATGACTGCAAAAATTATGATAGCCTTAAATCCCCCATGATGAACTGTTACTTCACTGTAAAATACTGTCATCATAGTCCTCTGTAATATCACAACAAATTGAAGAAAAAATACAAATAAAAAAAAAAATACACATCCCGAGTCTATTGATTCAATTGGAGCCTAGATAAAAACATATTTAAGAAATTGTGATTTTCCTCGACACGTCGCACGTGTAATAATGATAATAATGATACAATTTCATTTAGAAATGAAAATAAAAATGTAGCTGCATAATTTCACAGCATTTTTAACATATTTTTTCCCACAGAAAAATAGTGTAATAAAAAATGACGTGAACATTGCAACAAATGACTGCAAAAATGATGATAGCCTTAAGTCTCCCAGCGATTAACTGTTACTTCACAGTAAAATACTGTCTTCATAGTCGTCTGTAATATCACGACAAATTAGTCGTTATTGGGAAGAAAAAAATATAAAATAATATTAAAATACTCATCCTGAGTCTATAGATTCAATTGGAGCCTAGAGAACAAAATATTTAAGAAATTGTGATTTTCCTTGACACGTCCCACGTGTAATAATAATAATAATAATACAATTTCATTAAGAAATAAAAATAAAAATGTAGCTGCATAATTTCACAGCATTTTAACGTATTTTTTCCACAGAAAAATAATGTAATAAAAAATGACGTGAACATTGCAACAAATGACTGCAAAAATGATGATAGCCTTAAATCTCCCAGCGATTAACTGTTACTTCACAGTAAAATACTGTAATCATAGTCCTCTGTAATATCAAAACAAATTAGTCGTTATTGGGAAGAAAAAATAAAAATTAAAATAGAATAAAGTAATAAAATTGGAGCCTAGAGAAAAACATATTTAGGAAATTGTGATTTTCCTCGACACGTCACACGTGTAATAATAATAATAATAATACAATTTCATTTAGAAATGAAAATAAAAATGTAGCTGCATTTTTAAAGTATTTTTTCCCACAGAAAAATAATGTAATAAAAAATTATGTGAACATTGCAACAAATGACTGCAAAAATTATGATAGCCTTGAATCTCCCAGCGATTAACTGTTACTTCACAGTAAAATACTGTCATCATAGTCCTCTGTAATATCACAACAAATTGAAGAAAAAATACAAATAAAAAATAAAATACACATCCCGAGTCTATTGATTCAATTGAAGCCTAGAGAAAAAATATATTTAAGAAATTGTGATTTTTCTTGACACGTCGCACGTGTAATAATAATAATACTACAATTTCATTAAGAAATAAAAATAAAAATGTAGCTGCATAATGTCACAGCATTTTAACGTATTTTTTCCACAGAAAAATAATGTAATAAAAAATTACGTGAACATTGCAACAAATGACTGCAAAAATTATGATAGCCTTGAATCTAGCAGTAATTAACTGTTACTTCACAGTAAAATACTGTCATCATAGTCCTCTGTAATATCACGACAAATTAGTCGTTATTGGGAATAAAAAAATAAATAATAATAATAATAAAATACACATCCTAAATCTATAGATTCAATTGAAGCCTGGAAAAAAATAATATTTAAGAAATTGTGATTTTCCTTGACACGTCGCACGTTTAATAATAATAATGCAATTTAATTTAGAAATAGGCTCATTGTAAAAATGTACCTGCATAATTTAACATATTTTTTCACAGAAAAACAATGTAATAAAAAATTACTTGAAAATTGCAACAAATGACTGTAAAAATGATGATAGCCTTAAATCTCGCAGCAATTAACTGTTACTTTACAGTATAAATACTGTCATCATAGTCCTCTGTAATATCACAACAAATGAGTCGTTATTGGGAAGAAAAATAAAAATTAAAAAAATAAAATACGCATCCCAGTCTATAGTTTCAATTGAAGCCCAGAGAAAAAAATATTTAAGAAATTGTGGTTTTCCTTGAAACGTCGCACGTGTAATAATAATAATGCAATTTCATTTAGAAATAGGCTCCCTGTAAAAATGCACCTGCATAATTTAACGTATTTTTTCACAGAAAAATTATGTAATAAAAAACATTGCAACAAATGACTGTAAAAAATTATGATAGCCTCAAATCTCGCAGCAATTAACTGTTACTTCACAGTAAAATACTGTCATCATAGTCCTCTGTAATATCACAACAAATGATTTAGTTATTTATTATTGTTGCAGTCATTAAACCGGGAGAGTGATGGAAGTTAAAATGACATTTATGCAGTTACAGCATATAGTTTTAATTGTATTTATTGCAATTTTTTAATTTATTTTAAAATTACAACACATTTTGTTAATGTTATTGCAATGTACCCATAACATTACAACTGTGAAGTTGCATTTGTAACTTTATTGTAATCACCATAAAATCACAGCTCTGCAGTTTCTGTAAAATATATATTTCACAGTGTGGAAGTAATGCAATTAATAGCATTGTAAATTTTGCAGCAAATTACAGGCTAATTTGTATATTGTTATTCAAAGATCACTCCTTGTTTGTAAGTGTTTGACACTCTAAAATTGAACAATATGAACAAAATATTGTAAAAACATCTCTGACTGCAAACCACAATGAACAATATTCCCAAAAAATTAAATGTTTAAAAGAAATTTTTTTAAATAAGTTGGGTTTTTTTTTGCCTTGGATCAGGTGCAGGTGTACTTAATGTTCTGACCCATGAGTGCGCCACTTATCCTTCACGTTAAGTATACGAGCAAATTATAACATTCTGAGAAATATTGCGCGGGATTATCGTTATTGTAAAATAAACATGTCGTGGATTGATTTAATATCCAGGGGGGGGTTTGAAAAAAAAAAAAAAAAAAAAATGAGGCAGGGTATGTTGGTAGCAGATGTCCCAGATCGCGCTCGGCCTCCCAGGGGATCTCCATCCCTATTAGAACAAATGTGTTGCTGCTTTGTAAACAGGCACGTTCGGCCCGGCCCGGCCCATTACCGGCCCACGCGTGATCAATAGGCTGATAAGAGCCCGACACGACACAACAATGAGGGGGGGATATCATGGAACATCTATCTTCATGTGGCGCATATAGAGTGTGTGTCTAGTGGGAGCTCATGAAAATGCCTCCCCACGACCCAATAACACACGCCTGCACGCAGCTGCCGGGGCTATTATTTTCCTATTTCAATTTGACAAGCTGGCCTTTTCATGCTAATTCTATTATTCCTGCAAGTTTATGTGATTTCATATCACCGTCAATCGGTAATGTATGATAATACCCCCCCCCCTCCCCTCATCGCCCCCTCTTCTCCGGCTAAAATAAACCATATTCCCCCCGCAAAGTAGCCACCGGGAAAATAATTACTTTCATATCAAAACTCTGCAGGAGTGCAGCGGGTCCCTTTTTTTTTTTTTTGCCCGAGGCTCCTAACCTCATTTCATCTTTCGGTGCGCATGTGTGTGTGTGTGTGGGTGTGTGGGAGTGTGGGAGTGGGTGTGTGGGAGTGGGTGTGTGTGTCTGCCATATAGATCAGGGGTGTCAAACTAATTTTAGATGGGGGGCCACATGGAGGAAAAATCTACTCCCAAGTGGGCCGGACTGGTAAAATCACGGCACGATAACTTAAAAATAAAGACAACTTCAGATTGTTTAACAATAGAACGATCACATTCTGAAATTGTACTAATTATAACATACTTGCCAACCTTGAGACCTCCGATATCGGGAGGTGGGTGTGGGGGGGTGAATAGGGGGCGTGGGGGGCGTGGCTAAGGGCGTGGTTAAGAGGAGAGTATATTTACAGCTAGAATTCACCAAATCAAGTATTTCATATATATATATATATACATATATATATATATGTGTGTATGAAATACTTGACTTTCAGTGAATTCTAGCTATATATATTTTTTTATTTTTTATTTTTTTAATTTTTTTATTATACATATAAATAAAATACTTGAATTTCAGTGTTCTGCAGGCTATCCAGTAGATGGCAGTATTGTCCTGTTTAAGAGTGTCACAACATTGCTGTTTACTGCAGACAGACTGCTTTACGGTAGACTAAACGTGACTGCTGTTGTTGTGTGTTGTTACCGCGCTGGGAGGACGTTAATGAAACTGCCTAACAATAAGCCCACATAAGAAACCAAGAACTCCCTCTCCTTGTTGTGCACTCTACTCTCTAAAAGCCGGGAAAGCGGACGTGAGAACGGCTGTCCCCACTCAGGTCCGCATTAAGCTGGAGGGGGCGTGGCCTCCAGCTCCGGCTGGATACCGGGAGTTTGTCGGGAGAAAATCTCTGCCGGGAGGTTGTCGGGAGAGGCGCTGAATACCGGGATTCTCCCGCTAAAAACGTGAGGGTTGGCAAGTATGAATTATAATGTTGTTTATTTATTTTTTTACACTGACATGTTGCGGCCAATGGTATTCTATCTTTATTTGTCGTTATCAATCAATCAATGTTTACTTATATAGCCCTAAATCAGGAGTGTCTCAAAGGGCTGCACAAGCCACAACGACATCCTCGGTTCAGATCCCACATAAGGGCAAGGAAAAACTCACAACCCAGTGGGATGTCAATGAGAATGACAATGAGAAACCTTGGAGAGGACCCCCCCCCAGGGTAGACCAGATGCAATGGACGTCGAGTGGGTCTAGCATAATATTGTGAAAGTCCAGTCCATAGTGGATCTAACATATTTATTATTATTTTTATTAGTTATTTATATTTTCTGAATAAATGATGTGATAATGTTCACCGGTCAACTCATGGGTGTTCATTTTCAATCTATCAAGATACAAAAAATGATATCAAAATCTAATTACAGGATGTTATTTATTAGGGGTGTGGGAAAAAATCGATTCGAATTTGAATCACGATTCTCACCTTGTGCGATTCAGAATTGATTCTCATTTTTAAAAAATCAATTTTTTTATTTTTATTTTTTTATTTTTTTTATTTTATTTTTTTAAAATTAATCAATCCAACAAAACAATACACAGCAATACCATAACAATGCAATCCAATTCCAAAACCAGATCCTGCTGAAATCCTATGTATTGAAAGAATAGAGAATCGTTTTGAATCGGGAAAATATCGTTTTTGAATCGAGAATCGCGTTGAATCGAAAAAAATCGATTTTGAATCGAATCGTGACCCCAAGAATCGACATTGAATCGAATCCTGGGACACCCAAAGAGTCACAGTCCTATTATTTATGTAGTTTGATCATTTTCCTCGACCGGTGTACTAACATGTGTAGCATCGTCTACAAAGATACAAATAATTGCTATTGCGACATCCAGTGGACACATTTGGAACTGCAGTTTCTTCCATTCAAAAATTACAGTTTTATTTTTATACTTGGATAAAACCTGTTCGCGGGGCCTGATCCAGCCCCTAGGGCCGTACGTTTGACACCCCTGATATAGATGAATGCGTTTTTTTAAGGCAGAACACAAAAATACAACATGAGATTTCCTCTCGTGTGATTGGCTGTCTTTACCCGGAAGTCTTTATCGCTATTTAAGGTCGCACACGCTTTGTGTTGATTGTACACCAGGGGTGTCAATCATTCCGAGGGCCGGAACACGTTTTATCCGGCCCGCGGGATGAGTTTGCCAAGTATGAAAAATAACCTGAAATTTTTGAATGAAAAAAACTGCTGTTCTAAATGTGTCCACTAGATGTCGCAATAGCAATTATTTGTATCTTTGTAGACGATGCTACATATGTACAAAATAAGTCGAGGAAACTGAGCAAAATTTTTGAATGAAAAAAACTGCTGTTCTAAATGTGTCCACTAGATGTCGCAATAGAAATTATTTGTATCTTTGTAGACGATGCTACATATGTACAAAATAAGTCGAGGAAACTGAGCAAACTACATAAATAACATCCTGTAATTTGATTTTGATGTCATTTTTTTTTATCTTGACAGATTGAAAATGAACACCGGTGAGTTGACTGGTGAACATTATCACA
The DNA here is from genome assembly GCF_033978785.1 of Entelurus aequoreus. Classification (NCBI taxonomy): domain Eukaryota; kingdom Metazoa; phylum Chordata; class Actinopteri; order Syngnathiformes; family Syngnathidae; genus Entelurus; species Entelurus aequoreus. The sequence continues at coordinate 353,967 of NC_084736.1, forward strand.
TCATTTATTCAGAAAATATAAATAAAGATAGAATACTATTAACCGCAACATGTAAGTGTAAAAAAATCCAACAACATTATGATTTGTACAATTTCAGAACGTGATCGTTCTTTTTTTTTTTTTTTAACCCTGTAACACCCCTATAACAATTTGTTATATATGTTTTTATTTTTTTTTACCACATTTACATAGTCATTGGGTCCTAATTGTTCAGTCTCACAAGGTTGCTGGATCGTACATTTGTTTATAAGTCACGCCTTCTGGCCATGAACTCACACAACCTCTCAAGGTTTCCTTCGAACAACATCTATTTGTTTCATTGGACTGGATTAATCAAATTCAAGTAATTAAAATGTCTTTTATATATTTTTTGGTTGTTATTACAATGTCTAGAGCATATGTAGTTATTGTGGAACAGATGCATCAAATTTCATTTAGAGCTTGTTATATAATTGTTGCAATTATACAACACTGGGTGAATGTGGTAGTCAAATAGCTGGCTTTTTGCAGTGGGCTCAAACAGGTTGTATTCTCTCCACTACATCACTGGCTGAAGTATTTTCTCTACACATGGATAGTATACATTCTACTGACGTTTTACAGACGACAGGGACTGTTTTTAGGACTTTCACCACCAATGAAAGTCTTCATGACCAATGTCATGAAAAGACAAAATATTTTTTATATTTGTAATAGATGACTTCATAAAAATATAACTGTGTGATTATTATTAGTGGTATATATCCGTTATGGGGCTAAGTAAGCAATCAACCCTGCAAATGAACCCTTAGTTGTTTAGACAACGTGAGTACAAATACAGAAATTCTGCTGCCATCAAAGCCCAATGTTGCAATATTACAACATTTCTCTAAAAACATACATAATATATATAACAATATCCTACCCTAATGTGCAATATTACCCTTTGAGTGCAATACATCCGACACTGATTGTTATTTTTTACTCCGGTACTTTTGTCTTGTACTGTAAATTGTACAGTATTTTGTATTTCTATAGTGTTTTGTATATTGTACAGGATTGCTTACTATTTTTATTGGATAGTAGTCTGTTTATTTCAATTGTTAGTTGTTGTTTTGTTTTTTTCTTTAGTACCTCTTGTGTAATTTATTTTTACCCCATATTTTTTCCCACTACCGCACCTTAAGTTGGAGTCCTTAATCTTGTTATATGCAGATATAATGACAATAAAGTCTATTCTATTCTATAAACTTTTTCTTTTTTTTAACTCTTCAATTTCCGCATCAAATGCCTCCTAGAACAACATCTGAACGGTCAATTTTTTTAAATTTTTTTTTAGGTTTTTCTATATTTGGGTCTTACAGGGTTAAACAATCTGAAGTTGTCTTTATTTTTAAGTTATCGTGCCGTGATTTTACCATTTAGGAGTAGATTTTTCTCCAAATGAGTTTGACAGAATACAAAAACACAGCATGAGATTTCCTCTCCTGTGATTGGCTGGCTCTAACCGGAAGTCCATTTAAGGTCGCACACGCTTTGTGTTGATTGTATACAATATATTTATTTACGAAAAAATCCTCACATAAGTATATAAATAGTATAATTGTTTGTTATTTTTACAGCTTTTGTGTTTGTGACACATTTTTTAAAAGCTAGACACTTAAAGGGAGAGGAGGACCTAAAATGGCCTAAAGTGTTCCTCTTAGGTTTATTCCGTTTTTTTCATGCGGTTCCGAAGAGGGACTCTCCTCTAGATGGCCCCTGCCGCCTTGCGCGTCGTGTTCGTGGGCCAAAGTCTGAGGACTGGCGGAGCCCGACCCCGCCCTATCCCGGTCCGTGTCCCCGGGCGAGGCGCTCCTGCGCGGCCCCGACGACGCGTCGCATGACTGCACGCCGCCGCGGTTCCTCTCCGCCGGGCTCTCGGAGCCGCTGTCCGGGTTGGAAGTGGTTTTTAAGGCGGTCTGCGGGACTATGAATCCAAGCGGCTGCGTGATGGGGTAGAGGAGGAAGTGTCCCTTCCCGATGAGGGGCCCTCGGGAGGCGGGTAAGGCCGCGGTGTTGCGTCTGGGTCCGGAGTCCGAGAGTAGGCTCTCCACGCTGAACGGGTTGGGTTTCGACAGCCCGGATGTCCGGTTGGCACCGGGGCTGGGGCGGTGGCTGGCGTCCGCCGAGTC
>NC_084736.1:368619-373619 GCF_033978785.1 Entelurus aequoreus
TAATTTTAATGTAAAGATTAATATTTTGTATTTAATTTTTTTTGCTAGTTGTATAAATGTAAAAAAAAATTGTAAATTCACAGTAAATTACTGGCTAATAATTGCATTGCTTTTACAGTAATGTTTACTGAGAAGTTAAAGTCTGTGTCGATGGCGAAATAATTTATACAAAAAATGTATTTATTGTTAATGTAAAGATGAATATTTTTGTATTGATTTTTTGGCTAACTATTGTATAAATGTAAAAAAAAAATCTGTGTAAATTCACAGTAAATTACTTGCTAATAATTGCATTGCTTTCACAGTAATATTTACTGAGAAGTTAAAGTCTGTCTGTGTCTATGGGAAAATAATGTATTAAAAAAAGATTTATTGTTAATTTAAAGATTAATATTTTTTTATTTGATTTTTTTGGCGAATTATTGTATAAATGTAAAAAAAAACCATTGTAAAGTCACAGTAAATTACTGGCTAATAATTGCATTACATTAATATTTACTGAGAAGTTAAAGTCTGTGTAAATGGCAAAATAATTTATACAAAATGAGATGTATTGTTAATGTAAATATTAATATTTGGATTTGTTTATTTTTTGGCTATTGTATAAATGTCAAAAAATATCTATTTGTAAATTCACAGGCTAACAATTGCATTGCTTTCACAGTAATATTTGCTGATAAGTTAAAGTCTGTGTCTATGGAAAAATAATTAATACAAAAAAATAGATTTATTGTTCATGTAAAGCTTAATATTTTTTTTTATTTTTTTTTTGCTATTGTATGAATGTAAAAAAAAAAAAAAAGTAAATTACTGGCTATTTATTGCATTGCTTTCACAGTAATATTTACTGAGAAGTTAAAGTCTGTGCAAATATAAGGGTCCTGTAATTTTACAGTAATTTGACTACAGTATTTTACAATGATATACGACTTTGAAATTCTGGTACATTTTTACAGTGTTTTGTATTATTCAATATCAGTCTTGCGCTGTGTGTTTTCAAGATGTGTTCACATTAAGCCCCCTTCTGCCTGCAGATCGAGACTCCCAGTATTGACCCACGAAGCCTCAGACAACTCAAAAGCGAGAAAAGGTGAGCTAAACTCAAAACACAAGGCTTGAGTGATGTCATCACACTAAACTTATCGGGTCCGCCTTTCCTGCAGAAAGCTAAAGACCAGGGGACCGGACTTCTTTTACTTTTATTCTGAAAACCAGAATTCCATAGTGACCATTTGTTTTTGGTCTATTTCTTTTGTCAGAGTTGGAAATTTCAACTCTGTTATATAAATGAGTGTCCACCATTGTGTTTACACTTGTCCAAGCTCCCCAATACAACCGGCCCACTCTTGTGTTTTTAGGAATTTCCTGCAAAAATGTTAACAACCATCCCAAGTTTTGAACTGAACTCTGGGATTGGTCTTGTGTTAGCCCCGGGGCCACCAGTTGAACAGCCTATGCTTGAGCGGCAGCCAAAATCGGAAGGCGTGCATTGTTGTGCTCCTCGGTCCCTCGTTAGTTCTCACATTGTCGTGAAACGTTGTGTTCTGTAGCAGCTCGGCCATCTGCTGCACAAAAAATAGCTAGACCCCAAGAGAATGGTTACAATGTGCACAAAATGAAGCCTAAAGTAGACTTTATGCTCATCAAACTATTAAACAAAGGCAATAATTTGCTTATAAATGTCATCGTGTGGCTGCAGAAACTGATCCCAAATCAGATGTTTAAGCCCTTGACCTCTGAGCCTCTTCCAAGCGCTCATCATTATAGCGTTCTATTGTGAATAACTTGAGCTATTCTGCCCTCTAGTGGATCTTTAACGACATGGCAATCCTCACCAAAGATACCGTTTTGAATTTGTTATGATTGTCCTGCAGCAAATAGAGACACTAAACATGCACAATCTGATGAGAATGTACACATTTGCAAATATATTAATGACATTGTGTTTGTTATTGTGATTAAGAGATGTGTTTTGTCATTTTAATAATAATAATAATAGATTTTATTTGTAAAAAGCACTTTACATTGAATAAACAACCTCAAAGTGCTACGGTGTATTAAAAAAATAAAAATATAATAAAAAAAAAAAAAAACTAGAACTACCAAATAGCTAAAACTAGTATGCATATATCTAAAAGGAAAAAAAAGGCTTTTTTAAAAAGAAGGATTTTTGCCTTTCTTAAAAGCATCCACAGTCTGTGGTGCCCTCAGGTGGTCAGGGAGAGCGTTCCACAGACTGGGAGCGGCGGAGCTATTTGTTCAATAACATGGCAAACACTACTCCCCATAACCACAATCAGTATAACAGTTTTTAAATTGCAAAAAAGTTTATTTCAAGCATGCTGTTACAATATGGTACATCACATATTAACAGTTTCTCATTACAACATGTCCGAAAAGGAGTAGGAAGAAGAAGCTCTTATTTAATCCCACACCTTTTTCATTTTATAGCACGTTCTTACACATTTGTTTAACTTCCTGTACTCAGTCTGTGACACAAACTAAATAAAAAATGATCTATAAAATGAAAATAATTGTTCATAAGATGTGATTCACATAATGGGATTCATAACATTATTTCATTTATGATTTAAATCAGAATTCTTCATCCTTGTACTTTGTAAACACTGAGTTTAAACTGTTTTTTTTTTTTTTATTGAATCATATTACATTGTTTGACTTATTTGCTTTATCCATTCCATAATTAACTACACATACTGATTAGGTTTTAACAAATTAAAGGAATATCACCTCTTCACTATTGCATATTTTAACAAAAAGGGAGTAGAAAGTAGTTTTTTCCAATATCCCTTCTTTATGTCTCAAGCGTTATTGATAGTTTCTTTCCTGTGTTGAACATGTTTCCATACTGTCATTTTCTAATAGGGAAAAACACATAAAAAATGTATAATATTGGTTAAAGTTACAGTAAACCCTGGTTTATCGCGGTTAATTGATTCTAGGCCTGACCGTAATAAATTAATTTCCGGCAAGTGAGAAATATATAGTATTTAAAAATTGTTATATTTTCATAACTGGTGCATAAAACCCTTCTAAATATGTTTTTTTTTAACATTATGGAAGCTCTCTGTAGACATGAAATAACAGCCACACTCGTAAAGGAAGGACTGCATGCTGCCTGAGGCTGAGCCAATCAGAGGCCACAATACTGAACAGTGTTCTTTAAACAGTTGAGTTGGCCAGCACTACTGATCGTTTTAATATTGCAATTTTGATGCTTGAAATGCTTAATTTAGGACAAAAATACATAGCTTAAAATTATATATAAATCCGCGAGATAGTGAAGCGGGATGTGGCGAGGGATGACTCTAATTCAATAAAAGGAAAGACAGTACACTGCAAAAAGTCAGTGTTCAAAAACACGTAAAAAAATACAAAAATTAGGGGCATTTTACTTGAACTAAGCAAAATTATCTGCCAATAGAACAAGAAAAATTGGCTTGTCAGGACTTTCCAAAACAAGTAAAATTAGCTAACCTCAATGAACCCAAAAATACCTTAAAATAAGTATATTCTCACTAATAACGAGTGCACTTTTCTTGGTAGAAAAAACAAATATGTTGAAAAATATTCTTAAATTAGGTAAATGCTAGTGCCATTATCTTGACATAATGATATGCGCTCGGCATTACATTTCTTGCATTTTCCCATCGATATCGACATCATCTTGCCAGGTGCGTGCTCTTTCAGTCAATTAGTGCGCAAGGAATATATATATATATATACATATATTGTTTTCTATAAAACAATAGAGAATATGTTCTCATATAGTAGTACAGTTGGCACAGTACAGTAAACTGACAGTTAATATTTAAACATTTAACATTTCAAACAATTTTGAACAGAAATAGTTCATGCACATTCAGATAAATTCTTCAAAATTACAATAAAAAAAAATTTGGTCGGGGGCCGAGCTGTTAAAAAAAAAAAATATATATATATATATATATATATATATATATATATATATATATATATATATATATATATATATATATATATATATATATATATTTTTTTTTATTATTATTTTTATTTTATTTTATTTTACAGACCGGCCCCCGACCAAATTCATTTTTATTGTAATTTTGAAGAATTTATCTGAATGTGCATGAACTATTTCTGTTCAAAATTGTTTGAAATGTTAAATGTTTAAATATTAACTGTCAGTTTACTGTACTGTGCCAACTGTACTACTATATGAGTACGTATTTTCTATTGTTTACTTGAAAATAAAACAGCAACGTCCATTTGGCTGTCATCTGTTTTAATTGTGAGACAAAATTGTGTCAAAGTCATGATTTTTTATTTCATGCTTAAAATAAGAAATTATTACTTTAAAAAAGTAGTTTTATACTTGTGAGTGTTGATGACACAGCTTTGCAACAGTTGATATTCTAGTTTCAAGCATGTTTTACTCAATATAGGTCATCAAATCTCAGCAACAAGCTGTAATATCTTACTGAGATCATTTAGGACCAAAACCCTTAAAACAAGTAAAACACTCTAACATAAAATCTGCTTAGTAAGAAGAATTATCTTATCAGACAGAAAATCAGCAAATATCACCCTTATTTGAGATATTTCATCTTACTTAGATTTCAGTTTTTGCAGTGTAGACAGATGTAATTGCCAGCATTCTTCCATTTACACTTTGTATACTTTTCTTCGAACTGGCTTATATTAGAGCATTGCTTTACTAATTTTGACATATTATTTAGAGATGTCTGATAATATCGGCCGATAAATGCTTTAAAATGTAATATCGGAAAATATCTGTATCGTTTTTTTTTTATTATCGGTATTGTTTTTTTTTGTTTTTTTTTAAAATTAAATCAACATAAAAAAACACAAGATACACTTACAATTAGTGCACCAACCCAAAAAACCTCCCTCCCCCATTCAAACTCATTCACATAAAAGGGTTGTTTCTTTCTCTTATTAATATTCTGGTAGGTTCCTACATTATATATCAATAT
>NC_084736.1:378619-391119 GCF_033978785.1 Entelurus aequoreus
GCATTAAGATATGCTCATTTTAAACTTTCATGCAGAGAGGGAAATCACAACTAAGTCAATTTACCAAAAGTGTATTTATTAAACAGTTATTAAGCAGTGGCACAAACATTCAAGTCATTTTCAAAACAGAAGATTGTCAGAGATGTTTTAAAACAAGCTGTTATTGCACTTTTGTGCATGATGTCACTAAGATGACATATCAAAACAACACTAAATTAAAGTGCACTTTTTGTACAGAACGCCATTACAATACTTAAAAACAAAGTGCACTTTTGTGCATGATGTCGCAAGATATTTCAATAACTGTCAAAAAAAAAAGAGCTGCATAATAGGAAATCAAACAGTGTATGTCCTTTGTTATGTGGTAGGTTCCTGCAGACGTTATCTCCTTCTGTTTTTGACTATTTTTTTCATACGGTGTGGATGTGGAAATGGTTGATTGGCTATTTTGTGGGTGTGGCACCGGCTGGAGATGTTGACATGTGGAGTTTCAAGCACTTCTCATTCTCTAGCGGGTGACTTTTCAAATGAAATTACAAATTAGCAGTAATGCTACTATTTGTAGCAATGCTTTTGCCGCATACTTGACATATTACGGTTGTGTGTTCAACATCTTCCCGCTTGAAGCCAAACCACCGCCAGACCATGGACTCTGTGCTGTTTTTCTTGGAATTCATTATTCTTCCTACATTTGTTAACAGATTCGCACCTTCTCTCTCTCGTATTACCACTCGCACCACCTGCCACAGCTAACGTTACCATTCCGCTAACTCTCTGCTCCGCGAGGGCGTATGACGTTGCACGCGCGACAGTATGTGACGTATGTAAGAAGGTGCGCTTGTTTTATGTCTCTGTGAGAAGGAGAGACAAGAAAGAGTGAGAAAAGCCTGTAGTGTAATACCCGCAGCTAAAAGCAAATGCGTGAGAATGTATACACGAATATCACGTTATAGTCATTTTCTATATCGCACAGACAAACCTGCGATATATCGAGTATATTCGATACATCGCCCAGCCCTACTCTCTGGCCAGGAGAGCGAGGACGCACCTTCGCGCTGACAGCGGGAGCAAGCGCGCTGTCTCAAAGACAATGTCAGTGTCGTGACTTGGAGAAGATAACCGGGTCAAATTTCCGTCCCCGTTTATTGCGTTTTTATTTGTTATTATCAAATTAATGAACTTTCCGGTACAATTTCTTACATTTTGATTTGAGGAGTTTTCAAAAGGAGTCTCTTGGAGAAGTGGCTGACAAGTTAGCAAGTGACATCATCACCGTCATTGTTTACTGAAGCAGAGATGCTGACTGTGCATTATGATAAACACGCATGCGTCGCCAAGCTCTACTTTTTATCCATAGACTTATCAGATGTAATTTTTTATTATCTATAGTAGGAGTGTCAAAAGTGTGGCCCGGAGGCCATTTGCAGCCCGTGGCTAATGTTTTAAAGGCACATTCTAAAAATACTATTAAAATAAACAAAAACATAACAAAAGTGGAATAAAAAAGCTTACAGGTGAAATGTAATTTAGAAAAAGTCGCAATGTTGACTAATAAAACCAAGCTGGTTTTTTTCTTTAAAACTGTCATCGCTCAAAACATATCGAATCAAAATCAATGTTTTTATGAATTATTGATCTAGCCAAGGCTCTCGTTAGTTCACATCAAATATTCCACTTTGAAAAATATTTTCTGCGGAAGATTTTGCATATTTTGTGTTTGCCATAAAAAAAAACAGTTTTCTTTGACAAAAAGGGCAGAAAACAAACAAACCAAAAAACATTTAAAAAAACTAAAAACTTAGAATTGAGGGATAGATGTGAAGTTGATGTAGACTCCAGAGACTTAAGCATTAAATAAATAATATACAGTATGTATGCCCTCGCACACCATTATCATCATTACATGACCCAAGCAAACGACTTTTAACACTTTTATACTGAAATAAATACACCTACAACTTATTAAATACAAATATAGAAAAAACTACCTGCAGCGGTAAAGTTTAGATCTATGAAGGAAAGAAGAAAGTGAATGAATGTTTATAACTGAATACATATGCATAGAAATGTGTTTTTTTTTGTTTGTTTTTTTAATTAATTAACGTTTATGACAACCTTTTTCCAAAACACAATATAGAATGTGAGATATAACAGGATAATGCATACATTTATCATTTGTTTGAAAACGCTTACAAAAAAGTGGGATCCCAAAAATTTACTGTGGGACCCCATTTTTATGACTTGATGTGGTCTCTGGGACCCCATTTTGAAAATTCCTAGCGCCAACACTGATACATTTATCTTATTTTTTCTGGACTTTTTGTATCTGCGCTGCAACCACTTAATTTCCCCATTGCGGGATTAATAGAGTGTATCCTATCCTATTTTACTTCCGGTTTGTCGTGCTGTGTTTGAGTCTTTTGTCGTTTGTTTTCAAAGGATGTACAAGTTCCAGTATGTCCTCTGTGCAACACCCCGATTCCCACCAAGAGAGGAGAGATGCCCGATATCAAAGTCGGGGAACACATCGATCGGGATTGCAAATCGGACCCTGCACAAAGAAAAAGAAAGGTTTTTATTTCATCTCATATCTTGTAACCTTTTAAGTCCCTCGTCACAAAAATATATTTATTACATCCTAATACGACCGATTATCTGCGCCAATATTGGCGTTTAACATACATTATCTTTGTTTTATTTTTTTACAACTCCAACAGAACTAGATCAGCAGATACAATATACACACATATAACAGTACCGTATTTTCCGCACTATAAGGCGCACCGGATTATAAGGCGCACCTTCAATGAATGGCATATTTCAAAACTTTGTTCATATATAAGGCGCACCGCAATATCAGGCGCATAGAATAGATGTTACAGTAGAGGTTGGGGTTACGTTATGCATCCATTAGATGGAGCTGCGCTAAAGGGAATGTCAACAAAACAGTCAGATAGGTCAGTCAAACTTTATTAATAGATTACAAACCAGCGTTCTGACAACTCTGTTCACTCCCAAAATGAATAAACAGCTGTTTTATTATTTTCCCCGAGGTAAAGTCAGTGACGTGGTGTTTTGTTTATCTTTTAACAACAGCAAGGTATAACATGTAGTGCAGCATTTATATCACATAGTGGAAGGGAACTTTTCCCTGATTCAATAAACCGGTAAAAAACAGTGAAACTGTTACGGTAAATCAAACGTTAGTGCAATCACAATATAGTAACACTCGAAACAGTGCAGAGCAATAACAATATATCAATAACTCAAAGTTGCTCAAACGTTAATGTCGCACAACACAACACACAAAATAAACATGTAAAACTCACTTTATGAAGTTATTCCTCATCCACGAATCCCTCAAATTATTCTTCTTCAGTGTCCGAATTAAACAGTTGGGCGGATACGGCATCCAACATGCCCGCCTCCGTCTCGTCGAAGTCGTCATTAATGGAGTCAGTGTCGCTGCTGCTCTATTCCCGTGTTCTACTGCGTGACTGATCGTCTTAACTTTAAACTCTGCGTCGTAAGCGTGTCTCTTAATAGGAGCCATTTTGGGGTCTTTACATAAACAAACAAATGGAAATCAAAACGGCACGCCTCGCGCAGTCATATCCCAGCATGCACCGCGCGCTTCTTCTACTTCTACGGGGGCGGCTGCTTACGGGGAAAATTAAGTCGGCGGCTGCTTACCGTAGTTGCGATTGATTGATTGATTGAAACTTTTACCTGTTGGAGGCTCAATATTGGTCCATATATAAGGCGCACCGGATTATAAGGCGCACTGTCAGCTTTTGACAAAATTGGAGGTTTTTAGGTGCGCCTTATAGTGCGGAAAATACGGTAAGTAGTATTAAAAATATAAATAATTAGTGAAGTTGATCATAATAACCACTTCTCAAGTACCAACCCTTTTGCCTGCATGAGAAAAGTTCCCTTTTTGTTGGAGCCCAATTATTTTAATTTATATTCATTTAAAAATAAAATAAATCTCCAATTGTCAATTATTCCCCCTAAATATGTTTTCATATTTTACAGGGAATTTATTGGAGTTTTCATGATCATTTCTGCACTCTGCTGTTACTGTGGCGTTCCCTGCCCACATTTTGCTCCTTGCAGTGCTGGTGGTCTCTTATAGTTGCTTACCGGTCAAAACTTTACATTTTTGCCAAGATATCCCGTTTTTGACCTTCTTTCCTGGCATCTACCCAGCCCGGTTTTTTTTTTGTGTTTGCTACAGCATGGAGTCGTTCGACAAGCCTCCTTTGAAAAAAATCATTAAAAGAAGCGCATGTTCCGTGATTCAATCAAATAACGCCACAGAGATGGATGGAAATGAATACAACAGAAAAAAAATATATCTGCCAAAAATCTAAACTTTGTGTAAATATCTTGACAAATAGGAGACTTGTTATATAAGTAAAGAAGAGCAGGCAGCAGCTTACACATTCTCATACTTTCTGTAACACCCAGGAAGAAGTGTCAGCCAGCTTGAAAAATGTCTCAACTATAAGCTATGTAAAAGAAGCCAAGAGTTGTTTTTATTTACGTTTTCAGTATTGTAGGATTTTTCGCAAGGAAACCTTATAATGTGTTAAATCCATAAACTGCTATAAAATAGAGTCAATGGAGAGTTATTGGGGCGGTATAGCTCGGTTGGTAGAGCGGCCGTGCCAGCAACTTGAGGGTTGCAGGTTCGATCCCCGCTTCCGCCATCCTAGTCACTGCCGTTGTGTCCTTGGGCAAGACACTTTACCCACCTGCTCCCAGTGCCACCTACACTGGTTTGAATGTAACTTAGATATTGGGTTTCACTATGTAAAGCGCTTTGAGTCACTTGAGAAAAAGCGCTATATAAATGTAATTCACTTCACTTCACTTCACTTATTGTGATGTAGGAAAAAAATGCCATATTTTTACCAGTTTTTCCAAAGAAAATTCCCATATTTTGAAATGCAAATGTTAATGCAGGATTAGACACATGTAAAAAAAAGGTGTTTGAAATCCCCTGGTGTATTTGCTGCTAAATTAACCACAACATTAGCGCTGCATAAAACATTGTCACTAATGGTCCGACGTTTTTTTTAAATAACTTAAGCCTTGTCCAGCTGTTTACTCACGTATACTATGCTAATGAATATCGGTTCCTTGACGTAGTAGTCTAAAAAAACATGAATTGATCTCTATTTAAGAACTGTTACGTTCTTTTTAACTTGGCCTTCACAGTAAATACAGTTTGACCTTAACATCATGTTTCTATATATGTCATTTTCTTTAAAAAAAAAATTAAAATATCTGAACAATTGAGGTAGTCATGGAACATTTGAGGTTCCAACGTGTCAACACTTTGTTTACTATAATGACAGTAAACTTCTTCCCACCAGATATTCACCAACAGGTGTTCCAAAGGCGGCTGCAAGCAGAAGGAAATGATGAGAGTCACGTGTGGCCAATGTCATTTAAACTACTGTCTTAAGCACAGACACCCTCTTGACCATGATTGTAAGACTGGTGGCAAACCTCTGTCCCAGTCCGGGTAAGTGCAGTGACTGTAAGAATGCTACACCACAGTAGCAATAATGTTGTCTAATTGTATTGCATATGTTTGGATGTTATAGACACGCTGCTTTAATGAGGGCCCAGTGTTCTTCCTCTGTCTCTTCGGGAGCTTCAAGATCAGTTTCTAATGGAATCGGTTCCAGTAGCAGAGGCCACAATAGCAAGTAAGGAACATTAATTACAAAGTAAAGTATGTACAAACACTTATGTTTAGGTAATATTGTATTGCTATGTTTAACAAAACAACTTACAGTGTTATTAGTAATCCACCATACATGTGTGTTTAACAGGACTTGAGATGTTAAAATTGCTCAGAAAAGTGTATGGTTGGTATTTTTATTTTGAAGAATGGTAGTAACTAATATTACTAATGCTAATGTCTAATTTACATAATTAGCACTGACGTCCATGCATGTTATTCTTTAAAAAGCTAAACATTTTTATACTTGACGTATTTTTTGGGCTATAAGTCGCAGTTTTATTCATAGTTTTGCCGGGGGTGCGACTTATACTCAGGAGCGACTTATGTGTGAAATTATTAACACATTACCGTAAAATATCAAATAATATTTTTTAGCTCATTCACGTAAGAGACTAGACGTATAAGATTTCATGGGATTTAGCGATTAGGAGTGACAGATTGTTTGGTAAACGTATAGCATGTTCTATATGTTATAGTTATTTGAATGACTCTTACCATAATATGTTACGCCAACATACCAGGCATGTTCTCAGTTGGTTATTTATGCCTCATATAACGTACACTTATTCAGCCTGTTGTTCACTATTCTTTATTTATGTTAATTTGCCTTTCAAATGTCTATTATTGGTGTTGGGTTTTATCAAATACATTTTCCCAAAAAATGCGACATATACTCCAGTGCGATTTATGTTTTTTTTTCCTTCTTTATTATGCATTTTCGGCCGGTGCGACTTATACTCCGGAGCGACTCATACTCCGAAAAATACGGTACTTTTTTTTTTAAACTGGCAGCTAAATTGCCAGAATAAAAAAAATATAACTTCTAATGTTTTTCCATTAACAATATAATGTTGTAAAAACAAATGTCAATTTAACACAAATTCTGGCAACTAAGCTGCCAGCTTTTCGCGTAAAAACCCTCCCAAAAAACAGTGGTATTGTTTTTTTTCCGTTTACTGTAAAATGTTGTAAAAGATTTACAGTAAAGTTTTTACTGTAAAATAGACAGTCTACTTAAAACAATTTATATAATTAATAATGAAATCCAGAGTCAAATTCATACATTATTTGCTGTTACATGCAGCCCTCTGATGGTAGCCATAACTGCCATGTGGCCCTCAATAAAAAAACAGTTTGACATCCCTGATTTAAACTGTACCCTAATTGCTCTGTCAAACAACTTTTAGGCCACTTTTATATAGGGGTGTAACGGTACACAAAAATTTTGGCTCGGTACGTACTTCGGTTTAGAGGTCCCGGTTCGGTTCACTTTTGGTACAGTAAGAAAACAACAAAATATACATGTTAGGGTTATTTATTTACCAAATTTGCAAAATTTTCCACCAAAAATATTTTTCTTAGTGGAATATTTGATGTGAAGTAATGGGAACCTTGGATAGGTCAATAATTCATAATAACATTGATTTTGATTCAATATTATGTTTTGAGCAATGACAGTTTGAAAGCAAAAAAAACAGCTTTGTTTCATTAGTCAACATTGCAACTTTTTCTAAATTACATCTAACCTTTAAGCTTTTTTATTTCACTTTTATGTTTTTGTTTATTTTAATAGTATTTTTAGAATGTGCAGTGGGCCTTTAAAACATTAGCCCAATGGCCTCCGGGGCACACTTTTGACACCCCTGCTATAGATAATAAAACATTAAATCTGATAAATCTATGGATAAAAAGCAGAGCCTGGCGACGCATGCGCGTTTATCATAACTCTCTCTCTCTCACTCTCTCTGTCTCTGCCCCTCCCTCACCAATGCTGCTGCATGCACAATTTGTTTTGTTTTTAACCCCTTCTTAACCCTGAACGTACATTGAAAATACACGCAACCCTAACTCAAAATGCCGGACATTTGAGGCATTTAAGAAACTCCGCCCTGACAGCTCCGCAAAAGAGGACATGTCCGGTGAAAAGAGGACGTATGGTCAGTCTATCCTAGCCCGTTAGCTGCTAGCATGCCGTGTGTTGTGCCTCGGTGTGCATTGTTTACACAACGTGCGTTACGCTACTTAATGTCCGTGTGGAAACTCGTTCGGTACACCTCCAAACCGAACCGGAACCCCCGTACCGAAACGGTTCGATGCAAATACACGTACCGTTACACCCCTACTTTTATATGATATAAAAAATTGCAATAATGTCGAGTGGGAGCCATTATGGTTGTTTACTGTGCACCCACCTCTTCCCTTCTGTTCCTCCAGCAGCACCAGCCGAGCCATCCCCACTTCGGTATCGGCGCAGAACGTGGCGCAGCCGCAGGCCTCGTTTCAGGCGGGGATGGTACGCAATGATCCGAAGCACAGCGGGAGCTTTCCGTTTCATCCTCACCCAAACAACTCTCTTTTTTTATGTGTGTCAGACGGAGGAGCAGGCCTTACAAAGAGCTGTAGAGATGTCCCTGGCAGAGTCCAGACAAGACACTCCGCCAGCCCTCAGGTCAGCAAATCAATGGGGTGCTAAAACACAACTAACCTCGTCTGTTGGTGTTAGTGCTATCTCAACATAACAGGCATCCAAATGAGGCGATGGCAACCTCAGATACGCTACTCTCCTCATTTCAAGACATTTAGAACAGGGGTCACCAACGCGGTGCCCGCGGGCACCAGGTAGCCCGTAAGGACCAGATGAGTAGCCCGCTGGCCTGTTCTAAAAATAGCTCAAATAGCAGCACTTACCAGTGAGCTGCCTCTATTTTTTAAATTTTATTTATTTACTAGCAAGCTGGTCTCGCTTTCCTCGACATTTTTAATTCTAAGAGAGACAAAACTCAAATAGAATTTGAAAATCCAAGAAAATATTTTAAAGACTTGGTCTTCACTAACTGACAAAGAAACAGATTTGGTGTCCAGTTCAAAGTGTGACATGATTTATTTAAAAATTGGAGAGTTGACTTTTGTATTTTACATGAGTTATTATTTGTACAAACATGGTGCAAAGTCATTCATGATTTGTTCAAAAATGTTATTGGCTAGCTAGTTAAAATGGGATATTGTGATTTCACAAGACTGTCTTAGAAGTGATCATTTGGTTCAATTTGAAAAATGTGCACTTAGAGACAATATAAAAATAAATTGTTGCATATTGAAATGTATCTGTTTCTATATATATTTATTGTGAGAAATCATTAAGATGATCAGTGTTTCCACAAAGATAAATATCATTAATTATTAATAATAACATAGAGTTAAAGGTAAATTGAGCAAATTGGCTATTTCTGGCGATTTATTTAAGTGTGTATCAAACTGGTAGCCCTTCGCATTAACCAGTACCCAAGAAGTAGCTCTTGGTTTCAAAAAGGTTGGTGACCCCTGATTTAGAACATGTGTTCATAAGAAGAATGTGTGTTTGTGTGTCAGCCCGCAGGAGCAGGAGGACCTGGCGTTGGCTCAGGCCCTGGCCGCCAGTGAAGAAGAATACAGACGCCAGCAGCAGAGACAACAGGTACCACCCGGAATGCTTTAGCATGCTAGCATGTAGGTACACTGCCACCTTATCTTCTTTTCTGGCTGCAAGAGATGAAATGATAGCACTTTTCATCATGTGAATGAAAAAGAACTTGCTGGGCGTCTAATTGAAACTTCTTTTCTTTTCAGGGCAGAGAGTCAAAACAGTCCAACTGCAGCCTTTCTTAATCTTGGACCGCTGGATTTTAACTTCAAACTGTGCTAATGCTACACTGCAAACCTCACCAATGGGATTATCAACATCCAGAGATTGTTTTTCCAAACAAAAAGAAGAAACCATCACAAAGCTGCTCACTTGTCGCCTTCTGTACACTACAAACCAAGCACACCATCACCCAGGTTGTCAATCATTTGCTCTGTATATATTTTATATGCTAATATTGCCACCTATGAAGAATGAATGAATTATTTCAAACCTGCAACTCTAATTTGCTCTTGTTTTTTTTTTTTGCAAAATGGTGCTTAGCAGTGTCATGGATATTCCACATGTGTCCAGCAGAGGGCAGTATATACCATGCCATAAATCATGTTCATCAGTGAATCCTACATCATTCGACCTCAACTATTATTAGGAACACAGAGTCCATAGCAAAACACAAAACTAATAATATAATCAATGTTTGGAAAATTACTTATAAAAAGTGATTACCGTATTTTTCGGAGTATAAGTCGCACTTGCCGAAAATGCATAATAAAGAAGGAAAAAAACATAAGTCGCATTTTTGGGGGAAATGTATTTGATAAAAGCCAACACCAAGAATAGACATTTGAAAGGCAATTTAAAATAAATAAAGAATAGTGAACAACAGGCTGAATAAGTGTATGTTATATGAGGCATAAATAAGCAACTGAGAACGTGCCTGGTATGTTAACGTAACATATTATGGTAAGAGTCATTCAAATAACTATAACATATAGAACATGCTATACGTTTACCAAACAATCTGTCACTCCTAATCGCTAAATCCCATGAAATCTTATACGTCTAGTCTCTTACGTGAATGAGCTAAATATTATTTGATATTTTACGCTAATGTGTTAATTTCACACATAAGTCGCTCCTGAGTATAAGTCGCACCCCCGGCCAAACTATGAAAAAAAACTGCGACTTATAGTTCGAAAAATACGGTAATTATAGTTATTTTACCCCCCAAAAAAATGTAATTGCAAAGTGAAGTACTCTAATAAAAGTATTTAATTATGTGGGGAAGTAATTATTCCGTTGTCTGGCATATGCAGTTGAGATGTTTCATAAGACATATGTATGTGCCTTTAAAAGGCAGTGCCTGTTGCTGAAGTGACGTCTGTCAGCGCCCACACAGAGCAGCATTAGAACAGCTGTGAAGGCAGCGCTTTTAAATGTTTTCACTGGATTGTGTTTGCGCTATTTAATAAAGAGATTTAATGTCCTTCGATGGCTGTATTGTAGAATTGCAAGCTTGTCAATTTAATCATCCATCCATCCATTTTCTACCGCTTGTCCCGTTCGGGGTCGCGGGGGTGCTGGATTTGATTTGTTATTTATTGCCTTGAATTCAGAGTACGTATGTGTGTGTTTGCTGAGTGAAGCTGCCTCTTATTTGCTATCAAGTGCATTTTGCTTTTATTAGTAAATACATATCTCCTGCAATGAACTTGCTGTGCTTCTGAAGCTGTTTTAACCAGGGCTTGAATTTTAAAAGCCACAACCACCCTCCCCTTTGCCGTCATGCCCTAAGAAATTGACCAACATCTACGGCAAGAAAATTCTGTGACCGCCTTTTACTTGTTAATGGACGTGGGATGTAACGGTCAACGGTATAATTCGCGATACAATTCCAGACGGTGTATATATACTGTATACAGTCGTGGTCAAAAGTTTACACACTCGTAAAGAACATAATGTCATGGCTGTCTTGTGTGTGTGTATATATATATATATATATATATATATATATATATATATATATACATATATCAATCAATCAATGTTTATTTATATAGCCCTAAATCACAAGTGTCTCAAAGGGCTATATATATATATATATATATGTATATATACATACACGTATACACGTGTGTATAAGCGTATACACGTGTATATAAGTGTATATACGTGTATATACATATAAGTGTATATACAGTATGCATATACATACACGTGTGTATATACATATACACGTGTATATACATATATATATATATATATATATACACACACAAATATATATATATATATCATTGTATTCTGTTTTTTATTCACAAATTAAACAACGTGCCAACTTCACTGGTTTTGGGCTTTTGTAAATGTAAAAACTAAAATCAGTCTTAAGTACTGAGAGCAAACATCTGCACTCCCCGTGTCTCTTCTGCTCATTGAGCCCCGGCAAATGTTTGATTCCCGCAGGATGAACGATCTGACGTATGAACTCCTCTCAGTGCACTTGACATAGGGCGGGCGGACATGTGGGTCCAGGTTGCGTTGGTAGTGAAGCACTATAGTGCCCTGCATCATACTGAGAGATGAGTGTACTATTTATTTTTAGATGCAGTACACAAAAGACTTTAATCCCACTTCCCCCCCCCAGCTGTACGTGTTGTGCTTTCTAACTGCCGAGGGCCTCAAGTAATGTCGTCACTGACACGCTCAGGTGGAATCACTCAACACTGATGAAGTTGAGTGAGTGCACTGATCACCTATAATTACAGCTATTAATATGAAAGAGACCTTGTGAGGGCCCTCTGCCTAGTAGCTCAGCTGTCATGTGATTTACAGAGTGCACTCATGTTTTACACGGGAGAAATATTCACACTCGGAGTGAAATCGGTGAAATTGAGCCTGAACATAAGGAGGATGAGCCAGAAGTTTTGCATTAGAAGCTGGGTTATAAGCTTAGTGAAACACTAAGGATCATGTGCTAAACAAAAATACAAACTATGAACATAATAAAACCGATCACCGACTGATGGGATGTGCATACCTTCCCGTTTAGATGAAGAATTAATAAAACTTTTTTTTTTAAAAGGTGTGCCCAAATGAGCATCTTTTTGTGTCTATCTCGCCATCTCCAGGTTTAAGTTGAATGTCAAAGTTGACCAACTCTCTCAGTTTATGGCCACAACCTTCTTACCCCCAGGTGAGAGGCATGATTTACAACCTAGGATTAACTGAGAAAGCGACGATTACCCCATTAATTTGAGCGAGGATGAAAGATTCGTGGATGAGGAACGTGAGAGTGAAGGACTAGAGTGCAGTGCAGGACGTATCGTTTTTTGCTCTGAC
>NC_084736.1:393619-396119 GCF_033978785.1 Entelurus aequoreus
GTACAATGTGTTTGCTCATTGGCTCAGAAGGCTAATTGATGATTAGAAAAGCCTTGTGCAATCATGTTCACACATCTGAAAACAGTTTAGCTCGTTACAGAAGCTACAAAACTGACCTTCCTTTGAGCAGATTGAGTTTCTGGAGCATCACATTTGTGGGGTCAATTAAATGCTCAAAATGGCCAGAAAAAGAGAACTTTCATCTGAAACTCGACAGTCTATTCTTGTTCTTAGAAATGAGGGCTATGCCACAAAATTGTTTGGGTGACCCCAAACTTTTGAACGGTAGTATATATATATATATATATATATGAAATACTTGAGTTGGTGCATTCTAGCTTAAATATATTCCCCTCTTAACCACGACCCCCCCCCCCCCGCCCCACCTCCCGGTATCGGAGGTCTCAAGGTTGGCAAGTATGGTTATGTCTCCCCTTGATTCTTTGCTTCTTGTCCTGTTTAATAGATGTCATCAGTGTTTGAACCTGACAATTTCCAGCTCAGACACACATCCACAAATCCCAGTTCGGTCGTGTTAACCAGTGAGCTAAAAGCCATTAGAACTTACACTTATGTGTGTATTTATAAAAAAATAAGCCAAATGATCTGCCAACAGAACAATTAGATTTCATAGCTTTTAGTGCCTTTATGTTGGCCGCCATTGTCAGATTACAGAGTCTGACTACATTCGGCTAGTGACATTCTTTTGCCCTTTTCCAATGCGGGGGTGTGAAAGCCCCCACTGGTGCGTTAGAATCAAGTCATATAATTAACACACAAAAAAAAGCCAGTTTCATTAGTGTGCAAAGAGCAAGGCATCGAGTGGTTCCAATGGGCGCTGGCTGGCTGGCTGGCATGGCGGTGGGACTAATTGCGCATCAATATGGTTTCTCCCTGAGGTGGTACCCTGACAGCTCGCCACCGTGGCGCCTGTCCTGCATGCGGAACTTGTTAATTGCTTGTTAATAATGGAATGCACATACTAGATTACATAAATGCTAATAAAAAATATGTATTTTAC
The DNA here is from genome assembly GCF_033978785.1 of Entelurus aequoreus. Classification (NCBI taxonomy): domain Eukaryota; kingdom Metazoa; phylum Chordata; class Actinopteri; order Syngnathiformes; family Syngnathidae; genus Entelurus; species Entelurus aequoreus. Next base: position 394,641 of record NC_084736.1, read on the forward strand.
AGACAAAACTTGTAGACTGTAACCCATGCCTGTGTTACAGCACACATCTCATGGTGCAAAATGTGAATGTTTTAAGGTGAATTGTGATTGTTAATCATCGCCACACTTGGCTGTAAGAATGTGGGTAGAGCGTGGATGCAAACGCTGGAAATCTACTACAGTTGCAGTCGCTATTTCTTTGAGGTTTGTAGGCCACTGTCGCTAATGATGCTCGGACGTCTTCACATGAGTCGCATCTTTAAAGGCCTACTGAAAGCCACTACTAGCGACCACGCAGTCTGATAGTTTATATAGCAATGATGACATCTTAACATTGCAACACATGCCAATACGGCCGGGTTAACTTATAAAGTGCAATTTTAAATTTCCGGTTGAAAACGTCTATGTATGATGACGTATGCGCGTGACGTCAATGGTTGAAGCGGAAGTATTGGGACACATTGTATCCCAATACAAAAAGCTCTGTTTTCATCGCAAAATTCCACAGTATTCTGGACATCTGTGTTGGTGAATCTTTTGCAATTTGTTTAATAAAGAAGAAAGTTGTAGGTGGGATCGGTGTATTAGCGGCTGGCTGCAGCAACACAACCAGGAGGACTTTGACTTGGATAGCAGACGCGCTATCCGACACTAGCCGCCGACCGCATCGATGATCGGGTGAAGTCCTTCGTCGCGCCGTCGATCGCTGGAACGCAGGTGAGCACGGGTGTTGATGAGCAGATGAGGGCTGGCGTAGGTGGAGAGCTAATGTTTTTAGCATAGCTCTATCGAGGTCCCGTAGCTAAGTTAGCTTCAATGGCGTCGTTAGCAACAGCATTGCTAGGCTTCGCCAGGCGGTACAGCATTAACCGTGTGGTTACAGGTCCAGTGTTTGGTAGTATTGTTGATCTTCTGTCTATCCTTCCAGTCAGGGGCTTCTTTCGTCTGTTTCTATATGTAGTTAAGCACGATGCTATCACGTTAGCTCCGTAGCTAAAGTGCTTCGCCGATGTATTGTCGTGGAGATAAAAGTCACTGTGAATGTCCATTTCGCGTTCTCGACTCTCATTTGCAAGAGGATATAGTATCCGAGGTGGTTTAAAATACAAATCTGTGATCCACAATAGAAAAAGGAGAAAGTGTGGAATCCAATGAGCCAGCTTGTACCTAAGTTACGGTCAGAGCGAAAAAAGATACGTCCTGCACTGCACTCTAGTCCTTCACTCTCACGTTCCTCATCCACGAATCTTTCATCCTGGCTCAAATTAATGGGGTAATCGTCGCTTTCTCGGTCCGAATCGCTCTCGCTGCTGGTGTAAACAATGGGGAAATGTGAGGAGCCTTTCAACCTGCCACGTCATGCTACTTCCGGTACAGGAAAGGCTTTTTTTATCAGCGACCAAAAGTTGCGAACTTTATCGTCGATGTTCTCTACTAAATCCTTTCTGCAAAAATATGGCAATATCGCGAAATGATCAAGTATAACACATAGAATGGATC
>NC_084736.1:400594-425594 GCF_033978785.1 Entelurus aequoreus
AAGCTATTTATTGGCAAACAACTGTGTTTACTCTTTTTAAATCAAAATGACAAAAGAAAGTACCCAAATGACCCTGATCAAAAGTTGACATACCCCAGTGACTTTGATCTGATAACATGCACAAAAGTTGACACAAACAGTTTTGAATGGCTAATCAAGGTTCCAATCCTCACCTGTGACCGATGTCCCCTCTAATTGTTCGTGTGTGTGAGCAAACACAAAAACTCCCTGAGCATTCAGTGGAGCACACGTGAGCAACATCACACGTGGCAATACCATCAGCACACCTGTCTCAAACCAATCTTTTATTATAACACTCAAATGACAGGAGTCATTGTCATGAGATTATTCAGTAATATTAGTGATTTGGCCCACTTGTAATGAAAATAAAAGAAATCTTGTTTTTCATAAGCTATGGATTAGTATTCTACAATATGTCTGGGTGGGGGTCCTGCTTTGGAAATCATTTGTACCCCTTTCAGAGATCACATTTAGTTCCCCTTAAACATCCTCATGTTGCACAATGAAATGTAAGCATAGGATGAAGTGTGCATTCCTGTAACTTTCTCTAGTAACAGCATTCCATGATTAATATAAATAAATTAACATTAATAATAAATGACAGTAGAATAAGCACACATACTGTATGACTGATGAGTCATAGTGTAACTTTGTGTGGTGTTTGAGTTGTCTGACTTTTTGTGTGGCCTAAACGCACCAGTAGCTTAGTGGTATGTGTGTTGGTCACCGATGACAAGTTGGTTTTGGCCTGGTTTGTACGGCAGAAAATGACTAGTTTTTCGAGATAGAAGTTCTTTACTCATGTTTTTGGTGTGGTTATGGCCGAATATAAACAGTTTTGCTCAGAAAGTGATCGATATAATTCCTGTCCTCGAAGCATCTCGATAGACGTTACAATAATTGAACGGTGTTCAATTGAACGGTGTTGACGAACACCGTTAGGGTCGCTTGTTGTCACTGTCACTCAAAGTTGCATTGCAAAATTACACAGAATAAATGTGTTTATTTTGTTTAGAATTCAGATGGGATTTGATTTGGTGCGCGGCATATATTTGCTGTGCGCAGAGGACGCTTGAGCAGTGCGCAATTGCGCAGGCGCGCACCATAGAGGGAACGTTGCCTGTGACATGTTTGTTTGTAATGAATGTGTGTGTATAAAAGGTCAGTGAGTTTCTGGGCTTCTGACAGACCATTGCATCTTTCATCCAGTGCTGCACACATGTTTCTGGATTCTGAGTCATTGGGAAGGCAAAAGAATTGTCAAAAGATCTGCGAGAAAAAGTAATTGCACTGCATAAAAAAGGAAAGGGGTATAAAAAGATATCCAAGGAATTGGGAATGCCAATCAGCAGTGTTCAAACGCTGATTAAGAAGTGGAAAATGAGGGATTCAGGTAGACCAGCAAAGATTTCAGCCACAACTGCCAGGAAAATTGTTGGAGATGCAAAGAAAAATCCACCATTAACTTCAGCTGAAATACAAGACTGTCTGAAAAATTGTGGTGTGGCTGTTTCAAGATGCACAATAAGGAGGCACTTGAAGAAAAATGGGCTGCATGGTCGAGTAGTGTATATATATATATATATATATATATATATATATATATATATATATATATATATATATATATATATATATATATATATATATACATACATATATATATGTATATATATATATATATATATATATATATATATATATATATATATATATATATATATATATATATATATATATATATATATATATATGTATGTATGTATGTATGTATGTATGTATGTATGTATATGTTAGGGCTGCAACTAACAACTAATTTGATAATCGATTAATCTGTCGATTATTACTTCGAATTAATGCTGTGTAGAGGACTGACAGAGACAGGCAGAAGGAAGCGGAGCAGCTTGTTAAGACTTTAGCTTAGCTTAATATGTCCGTGTGGAAACTCGTTCGGTACACCTCCAAACCAAACCGAACCCCCCGTACCGAAACGGTTCAATACAAATACACGTACCGTAACACCCCTAGTAAATATATAAATATATAATTAGGGTCCGCACAGGACCAAGGTCAAAGGAATCCCAAAGGGAGTTCCTTTTGCAATGGGACGAAAGGAACCTATTGTTATTGTAAGGTTTTATTATTCTTTATTATTCCGCAGCTTTGCGGACTACTTTGCCCCCCTTAACATGCTTCAAAACTCACCAAATTTGACACACACATAAAAAAACGCGAACAAAACTCTTTAGTGAAAAAACCAAACCCCAAAACTCAAATTGCGCTCTAGCGCCCCCTAGGAAGGAAACTGCCTCTAACTCCCAGTACGAATGTTGTAGAGACATGAAACAAAAACCTCTATGTAGGTCTCACTTAGACCTACTTTTCATTAATTAATTTTTTCTGGCAAAAATCAACAGGAAGTCGGCAATTTCCCCCTTCAAGACAAAAAATGACTAAAAACACTCATTTTTGCCTCTTTGAGCTGTAATTTGACCCCCTTAAAATACTTCAAAACTCACCAAACTTTTCACACACATCGGGACTGGTAGAAATTGCGATCTAAAAACCCCAAAACTCAAATTGCGCTCTAGCGCAATTTTTGAATAAAACCGAGACAAAACTGCTTCTCAGAGAAAAACACAGACAAAACTGCTTGTAACTTCCGGTAGGAACGTCTTAGAGACATGAAACAAAAACCTCTACGTAGGTCTCATTTTTACCTACATTTCATAGATTGACATCCTTCAGCAAAAATGACCAGGAAGTTTGATATCACCCCTTTAAAATAACATTTTTGTAAAAAGCGGTCACAAAACATCAAACATTATTTCCTCTGAGCGCGTTTGTCGTTTCGGCTTCAAACTACTACAGGAGAGAGATTGAACCCTTCTGATTAAAAGTTGACGACGGCGTTTTGATGAGTGCTACCGTTTTGATTTTACGAGCCTTCAAAGAAAAGAACCACTGTGCCGCAGCACCTAGGAAAAAAACACAGACACAACTTCCTCTAACTCCCAGTACGAATATCGTAGAGACATGAAACAAAAACTTCTATGTAGGTCTCACTCAGGACTACCACTGGACAAAAGTATTGGGACACCTAGGACTAGCACCAGCCAAAATGCGGACCCGACCAACGCTGCTTGCAGCTTTAATTTATTTTGTAATGCCGTGTCAGCATATTGTCTAACAAAATTGCCAGTGATATCGTATCGTTCCCATGCGATTCCTATTTATTTTTTCTGTTATTTCCGACTAAAATAGATGCAAAGAGTGCAAATACTGTTTAAGTGCCATAATTGTGCCCCCGATCCCAAAGGGAATATAACTTTCTGTGAAAAGCCTCTTTTAATTGACCACTACAGAAGTATTGATAAGTTAAAAGCAGCTTGTTTGTACGCCCCCCCGCCCACCCCCTTCCCCAAGGAGACATTAAGGAAACTCCCAAGTTTACTCGCACTTCCAGGGGGGAACAAACACCACAAGTGTGAGTTAATTGGGCTCGCTTTGCATCTTTCATTGCAACGACGTACGTCGCCTCGGCCGGGGGTCAACGGCGGGGCTGCCGACTAATTGCTCGGCGCCTCGTTCGGGAAAAAAAGGAAACGGGTTCGGGGGGAATTCATCGCCGGACGCTCAAGGACGGGCCGAGCGAGATGTCCAGAAATAAGACCGGATTAATTGAAAATCTTAATTACTTTCCGAGGGCATAAACATCTCAATATCAATTAAAATGAGTTTGCGGTGCACTCTGAGGATATGAGGTGCAGCAGTTAATTAGATGTAGGGACTGACGGCTGAACTCCATGTAAAGCCCCTCAATTGAACGGCTATGATTTAAAGGTAATGAATAATACATGCCCAGCTTTGGGCTTAACACTTTTTTATTTTTTTTCCGAGCATTTTCACCTGTTATGTGTCACCAAAATTCAAAGTTGAACGAACAAAGTTGAAGGTTAGATTAGATAACGCAAAGTATAGTCGGGGGCCCTAATTCAAGTTCCTTAAATTATAGGAGCGCATATTAAGCAGAGTTATATGACGGAAGGCCAACGGGGAAATAATATCCTCCAGCCGCCTCGCCCGAGGCTGCATGCTTGACTGGACAGATAAAAAAATAAAAAAAACTGGATGAGGAAATGTTTTTGAAAGGGTAACAGTGATTGTTATTCAAAAGGGACGCCCCTCAAACCTCAGCCGTCTGTCACCGCACTTTCTTGCTAATATTTATTCTAGGGCTGCAACTAACAACTAATTAGATCATCGATTAATCTGTCGATTATTACTTCGATTAATCGATTAATAATCGGATGAGAGACAAACTTCATTTCTATCCTTTCTAGTATTTTATTGAAAAAAAAACAGCATACTGGCACCATACTTATTTTGATTATTGTTTCTCATCTGTTTGTAAATGTTGCAGTTTATAAATAAATGTTTATAAAAAAAAATTAAAAAAATAAAAAGTAGCCTCTGCGCATGCGCATAGCATAGATCCAACGAATTGATGACTAAATGAATCGCCAACTATTTTTATAATCGATTTTAATTGATTTAAATGATTAGTTGTTGCAGCCCTAGCAGGGCTGCAACTAACAACTAATTTGATAATCAATTAATCTGTCGACTATTACTTCGATTAATCGATTAATAATCGGATAAAAGAGACAAACTACATTTCTATCCTTTCCAGTGTTTTATTGGAAAAAAAAAAAAAATACTGGCACCATACTTATTTTGATTGTTTCCCAGCTGTTTGTAAATGTTGCAGTTTATAAACAAAGGTTTATAAAAAAATAAAAATACAAATGACAAAAAGTAGCCTCTGCGCATGCGCAGAGCATATATCCAACGAATCGATGACTAAATTAATCGGCAACTATTTTTATAATCGATTTAAACGATTAGTTGTTGCAGCCCTACTAGGGCCCTACTAGGGCTGCAACTAACAACTAATTAATAAAGGTTCATATTTTAAAAAAAAAAGGTAGCCTCTGCGCATGCGCATAACATAGATCAGTGGTTCTTAACCTGGGTTCGATCGAACCCGAGGGGTTCGGTGAGTCGGGCTCAGGCGGAGGTCAAGACACACCCGACTCATCGTGTAAATAAAAACTTCCCCCTATCGGCGTATTACGGACACGGCAACAGCAGAAGTCAGACTGATTTGCAGGTGTGTAATTTGTTGTGAGTTTATGCACTGTGTTGGTTTTGTTGTTTGAACAAGGTGATGTTCATGCACGGTTCATTTTGTGCACCAGTAAAAAAAACATGGTAACACTTTAGTATGGGGAACATATTGTATTTGTTACCTTCTTGAGACCTCCGAAAAATGCCTACCTCTTTAGGACCACCCTTTCTAGATATGTAAAGATTTGTATTTACAACATTAATAATATATACAAACTATTAAATATAAAAAAGCTTGTTGTGAAAAATTAGTTGGAATTTCACAAGAAAAACTTTAAACTTTGGCAGTATTATAATAAAAGTCGTAATTTTACTCAACGCAAGTCAAAATGTTACGAGAAAAACTGAACATCTGTGCGATATTATGATATAAGTTGGAATTTTACTCAATAACGGTCGCAATTTTACAAGAAAAGCTTAACATTTTGGCAATTTTTTGAAGAGTCGTAATTTTACTCGACAAAAGTCACGATTTTATAAGAAAACTTGAAAAATGTTGGCAATATTCAGGGGCTTCACTAGCTTTTAAGGACAGGGGGGGCTTAGCCCCCAGGAGATGCACAGGATGCGAGCGAACGTCGCGCACGAGCACAAAACTTCACAAACGGCTAACGAAGACTTAGAAATTAATCATTGTTATTATTATTATTATTTCAGTGGGTTTATTTTCAATCTGTGTTCAGTACAACAACAAACATGGGTTTGCACAGTGACATTTTGTTTACAGCATCAACAAGAAACAATGACTTGCATGATCCTTCAAGATACACTGAAACACAATGAAAGTGGTGGCATTAGCCTCTATGTTATTACTTCACAACATAGAGGCTAATGCCACCACTTTAGCTCACAATACAATAATTGTTTGTTCCCAAATATTTCGAAGTGGCACATATTACATTTTGGGCACATATGTGACTAAAATGGTTGTAAATTCAAGCCGTGGAAATATTACTTAATTACTTGAATTAAAGTAATATCTGGATCGGGATAATTTGGCTTGTATATATATATATATATATATATATATATATATATATATATATATATATATATATATATATATATATATATATACACATATATATAAGGAAATTAAATATATATGGAAGTCTGAATAGAAATGAGAAACGTTTATATGTACTGTAAATAAGAAAGACTTAAGAGTCCGTCTGCTGATCTGAAAAAGAGCCAAAGCTGTCAAAGAGCTGAGGGACCATCTTCAAAGTGCAATGCTGAAACAAATAATGCAAACAATAAAATGTAACTTCCAGGGCTTGAGATAAACGTAGTCCCGTCGTCCCGGGGACGGTAAAAAAAATGCACGGGACGAAATGAAATGCTCCCCGGAACGATGGCTTTTAACCATTTTGTTTCTTTTTCTTTTTATGTATTTATTCATTTTACATTTTATATTAAATGTCTTGGTTTTTCCACCCTCTGAAAATCCTATAAAATGTTTAACAAGCCATCCTATAATAATACAACAGCTATTAATGTAACAATACAATAAAACAAATATATTTCATGATGTTTTTTTCATTATTTTAACAATAGGCTAATGTATATTGCTTTATATAGATTCTACAAGAAACACAAATCTTATAAACTAAATTATTTACGATTGCAGACACAAGGTTCTTGTTCTGCAGTGCTGTGTGCTAATGTGCTCCGTACACCTGCAGGACCGCAAGCAAGGTCGCAGAGAAAATGTGGACTGGATTTTGAGTGATGTGGGCATTTTCTATATGGACAAGTCCAAGGACCGCAAGAAAGGTCGCAGAGAAAATGCGGACTGTATTTTGAGTGATGTGGGCATTTTTTATATGAACAAGTGGAATGGATTAGATACCAACGCATTAAAGGGGCTCTCTACATTACGCTATGAAGTGAGGGGAAACTGAGTGAATAATGACAGGTTATATGATTATTTATTTAAACTCATATTCGGGCCACTTTATAATGAATATGTCGGCATGTATTTGTAAAAAAAAAAAAAAGTTTTTTTAAAAAAATTTTTTTAAACAAAATTATTTAGGGGGCTTGAGCCCCCCCAAAATAGGCCTAACAACGCCAATGGCAATATTATGATAATAATAATTGGAATTTCACTTGGCAAAATTATGACAAAAGTCATAATTTTACTCACAAAATTTCACCATTTTACAAGAATACCAAAAAAATGGTCAATATTGTGATAAAAGTTTGAATTTTGTATGACCAATGTCACCATTTTACATTAAAAAGTAACAATTTTACATGAAAAAGTAATTATTTTAGGAGAAAATATTGCAAAATAGTAACATATTGGCTCTTAACTAGTCATTATTAAGTACTTATTAATGCCTTATTCGGCATGGCCTTATTATAACCCTAACCCTCTAACCCTGGCCCTAACCAAATAACTCTAAATTGAGTCTTTGTTACTTAGAATATGTTCCCCATACTAAAGTGTTACCAAAAACATATAACTTTGTCTTGAATTTGAAAAAAAAACTACATTTTATCTGTCACTAAAGAAGGGTTCGGTGAATGTGGATATGAAACTGGGGGGGTTTGGTACCTCCAACAAGGTTAAGAACCCTTGGTCTAGTCTCTTACGTGAATGAGCTAAATAATATTATTTGATATTTTACAGTAATGTGTTAATAATTTCACACATAAGTTGCTTCTGAGTATAAGTCGCACCCCCGGCCAAACTATGAAAAAAACTGCGACTTATAGTCCGAAAAATACGGTACATTTTTATCCTTTCTAGTATTTTATTGAAAAAAAAACAGCATACTGGCACCATACTTATTTTCATTATTGTTTCTCAGCTGTTTGTAAATGTTGCAGTTTATAAATAAAGGTTTATTTAAAAAGAAAAGAAAAGTAGCCTATGCGCATAGCATAGATCCAACGAATCGATGACTAAATTAATCGCCAACTATTTTTATAATCGATTTTATTCGATTTAAATGATTAGTTGATAACTAATTTGATAATCGATTAATCTGTCGATTATGACTTCGATTAATCGATTAATAATCGGATAAAAGAGAAAAACTACATTTCTATCCTTTCCAGTATTTTATTGAAAAAAACCAGCATACTGGCACCATACTTATTTTTAGAGCTGTCCGATAAATGCTTTAAAATGTAATATAGGAAATTATCGGTATTGTTTTTTTTATTAACGGTATTGTTTTTTTAAAAAATCGATTTTAAACGATTAGTTGTTGCTGCCCTACTATATATATATATATATATATATATATATATATATATATATATATATATATATATATATATATACGCTACCGTTCAAAAGTTTGGGGTCACCCAAACAATTTTGTGGAATAGCCCTCATTTCTAAGAACAAGAATAGACTGTCGAGTTTCAGATGAAAGTTCTCTTTTTCTGGCCATTTTGAGCGTTTAATTGACCCCACAAATGTGATGCTCCAGAAACTCAATCTGCCCAAAGGAAGGTCAGTTTTGTAGCTTCTGTAACGAGCTAAACTGTTTTCAGATGTGTGAACATGATTGCACAAGGGTTTTCTAATCATCAATTAGCCCTCTGAGCCAATGAGCAAACACATTGTACCATTAGAACACTGGAGTGATAGTTGCTGGAAATGGGCCTCTATACACCTATGTAGATATAGCACCAAAAACCAGACATTTGCAGCTAGAATAGTCATTTACCACATTAGCAATGTATAGAGTGTATTTCTTTCAAGTTAAGACTAGTTTAAAGTTCTCTTCATTGAAAAGTACAGTGCTTTTCCTTCAAAAATAAGGACATTTCAATGTGACCCCAAACTTTTGAACGGTAGTGTGTATATATATATATGTATGTATGTATGTATATGTATATGTTAGGGCTGCAACTAACAACTAATTTGATAATCGATTAATCTGTCGATTATTACTTCGATTAATCGATTAACAATAGGATAAAAGAGACAAATTACATTTCTATCCTTTCCAGTATTTTATTGGAAAAAAAACCCAGCATACTGGCACCATACTTATTTTGATTATTGTTTCTCATCTGTTTGTAAATGTTGCAGATAATAAATAAAGGTTTATAAAAATTAAAAAAAAGTAGCCTCTGCGCATGTGCATAGCATAGATCCAACGAATCGATGACTAAATTAATCGCCAACTATTTTTATAATCGATTTGAATCGATTTAATCGATTAGTTGTTGCAGCCCTAATTTATTCATTTATCTACCACTATTCCCTAATTCAGCAGCTATCTTTTAGGGATTATTCAAGGCCCCTTTTTGTTTCCACTGTCACGGCCAAGCCGGGGAAAAAAGGGGGTCCAGTCATGAGCCATTTAACCACGGGGGGGGGTGGGGGGGGGGGGGGGGAGCAGAGAGGGGCCCCTCTAAACGGGACTTCCCGAACCCATCTAGGTGGCGCATTGGAATAGCCGAGTAACAAATGGACAGTGGAAGCGGTTTGTAATGGTGATTAGAGTCTGAAATTGGTTCAGATTTACAGTGTCAGTCAGAGATGGAGAGGGAGGAATAAGCAGTCTAAGCGGTCTAATGGATCCATCAGCGCGCTCGGGCGGCTCGGCGGGCCGAGCGGGGTCACCAGCCATCCGCGGGCGCCGCAAAAGCACTTCAATTTTGTTAGGAAATGTATCAATTTAACCGACTCCGGCGCCACCCTGGAAACCTAATGAATCTGGACTCAATTTTCCAGCACACTGACTCTGGCGAAGCAGGGAAAACAATGTCGGCGGCGAAGGGGCCCCCTCCGCCTCGCCGCTGAGGGGGGGGGTTACGAGGGGGCGGCCCTGGCGTTTATCTAGCGGCATAGCGGCGGCGGCGGCTGCTGTCACTCATCTAACAATCGCGTCATTAAAGGTAAATTGGCTTCGATTTCAGCGGAATGATAATGCTAATTGAGTGGCAACACATAATACGGGGGTGCTGTTGTGCGGCGTGGGGGTGTGCAGATTAAATGGCCGCACAATGGCGGGCTGCGGGCATGGCAGATGTTGCTTTGTGTTGACGAGCGAATTGACATATCTCTTGCTTGTCAGGCCGCGGCTTTTAGAGGAGACTTAACAGGACCAGATGGCCCCCGCACAGCTGAATAAAGCAGTTAAACAGTTTGAAGACAAACTCGGAGGGGAAAACGTGCCGCCCGGTAATTAAACACGAGTGGGGGCCCCGCTCCATTGACCGGGGCCGCGCCTGACGGAAGGCTAATGAGACGACTTTACACTGTACTTAGGCCACTTAGGCAACTTGTGTCCACGGGCACTTTGGAAAAAGGAAACAAAACTCCCCCGTGCACAACAATTTGCGGGACTTGTCGGGTGCGTCAAAGCCACAGGTGGCGCTATAAGGACATTATCAAGCGGGGAAAGGACAGTTGTAAAAAAAAAAAGGAGCATTGTATGCAATGTTCCCTCTAAGGTGCGCGCCTGTGTGATTGCGTATTGCTCAAGCGTCCTCTGCGCACGGCAAATCTATGCCACGCACAAAATCAAATAAAAAAATAAGCGCATAACAATTTCCGACACACGGACACGAGAGAGAAAACAGTTTTCGTCATCATTGCTCAAATATTGTCTGTCGAGACGCTTTGAGGACATGAATTCCATCCATCACTTTACTGAGCAAAACTCTTTTTTTGTCGGCCATAAACGCATCACCAAAACATTAGTAAAAAAAATGATATCTAGCAAAAGTGGTCGTTTTCTGCAGTACAAACCAGACCAAAAGCAACTTTGTTATATCAACAGCAGCCGCTCGCTCTTTCTCACTTGCGCCAACACATGCATACATGGCACTTAGCCAGCGATGCGTTTACAGCCACACAAAAAGTCGGACAACTCCGACACCACACATAAAGTGTCATTGCAGGTCGTTACACTATGATTTACCAATCAAACGTGTGCTTATTCTAGTGTCATTTATTAGGAATCTTAATTGATAAATATTAATCATGAAATGCTGTTAGTAAATAAAATAAATACTAATAAAAATATAGGAAGTTGCAGGAATGTACACATGATCCCCTGCTTACATCTCATTGTGCAACATGTGGATGTTTTAATGGGAACTAAATGCAATGTCTGAAAGGGGTACAAATTATTTCCAAAGCAGTTCATGAAAAACAATATTTGTTGTTATTGTCATTGTAAGTGGGTCTAAACACTTATATTAGAAATGGAAATGACTGCTGTCATTTGATTATAATAATAAGAGAATGTTGTCTGTCTATCTGTGTTGGCCCTGCGATGAGGTGGGGACTTGTCCAGGGTGTACGCCGCCTTCCGCCCGAATGCAGCTGAGATAGGCTCCGATATTGTCCAACTCTTAAATACCGATTCCAATATCAACCGATACCGATATATACAGTAGTAGAATTAACACATTGTTATGCCTAATTTTGTTGTGATGCCCCGCTGGATGCATTAAAGCAGTGTTTCTTAACCTGGGTTCGATGGAACCCTAGGGGTTCGGTGAGTCGGCCTCAGGGGTTCGGCGGAGGTCAAAACACACCCGACTCATCGTGTAGATACAAACTTCTCCCTATAGGCGTATTACGGATACGGCAACAGCTGACTGGTTTGCAGGTGTGTAATTTGTTGTGAGTTTATGCACTGTGTTGGTTTTGTTCTTTGAACAAGGTGATGTTCATGCACGGTTCATTTTGTGCACCAGTAATAGAACATGATAACACTTTAGTATGGGGAACATATTCACCATTAATTAGTTGCTTATTAACATGCAAATTAGTAACATATTGGCTCTTAACTAGTCATTATTATGTACTTATTAATGCCTTATTTGGCATGGCCTTATTATAACCCTGACCTTAACCCTAACCAAATAACTCTAAATTAAGTCTTTGTTACTTGGAATATGTTCCCCATACTAAAGTGTTACCAAAAACATATAACTTTGTCTTGAATTTGAAAAAAACTAACATTTTATTTTTCACTAAAGAAGGGTTCGGTGAATGCGCATATGCAACTGGTGGGGTTCGGTACCTCCAACAAGGTTAAGAACCACTGCATTAAACAATGTAACAAGGTTTTCCAAAATACACTACCGTTCAAAAGTTTGGGGTCACCCAAACAATTTTATGGAATAGCCTTCATTTCTAAGAACAAGAATAGACTGTCGAGTTTCAGATGAAAGTTCTCTTTTTCTGGCCATTTTGAGCGTTTAATTGACCCCACAAATGTGATGCTCCAGAAACTCAATCTGCTCAAAGGAAGGTCAGTTTTGTAGCTTCTGTAACGAGCTAAACTGTTTTCAGATGTGTGAACATGATTGCACAAGGGTTTTCTAATCATCAATTAGCCTTCTGAGCCAATGAGCAAACACATTGTACCATTAGAACACTGGAGTGATAGTTGCTGGAAATGGGCCTCTATACACCTATGTAGATATTGCACCAAAAACCAGACATTTGCAGCTAGAATAGTCATTTACCACATTAGCAATGCATAGAGTGTATTTCTTTAAAGTTAAGACTAGTTTAAAGTTATCTTCATTGAAAAGTACAGTGCTTTTCCTTCAAAAATAAGGACATTTCAATGTGACCCCAAACTTTTGAACGGTACTGTAAATCAACTCAAGTTATGGGGGAAAAAAATGCCAACATGGCACTGCCATATTTATTATTGAAGTCACAAAGTGCATTATTTTTTTTAAACATGCCTCAAAACAGCAGCTTGGAATTTGCTGAGAGAGCATGAGGAGTATGAGGTAGGCGGGGTTGGGGGGGTAGCAGGGGTGTATATTGTAGCGTCCCGGAAGAGTTAGTGCTGCAAGGGGTTCTGGGTATTTGTTCTGTTGTGTTTATGTTGTGTTACGATGCGGATGTTCTCCCGAAATGTTTTTGTCAATCTTGTTTGGTGTGGGTTCACAGTGTGGCGCATGTTTGTAACAGTACCCTCAGTGTGACCTGTATGGCTGTTGACCAAGTATGCATGGCATTCACTTGTGTGTGTGAAAAGCCGTAGATATTATGTGACTGGGCCGGCACGCAAAGGCAGTGCCTTTAAAGCTCGCCCCCAATATTGTTGTCTGGGTGGAAATCGGGAGAAATTCGGGAGAATGGTTGCCACGGGAGATTTTTGGGAGGGGCACTGAAATTCAGGAGTCTCCCAGGAAAATCGGGAGGGTTGGCAAGTATTATTATTATTATTATTATTAGTATTATTACTATTGGTATTTGTATTGCTCCATTTTTAGTGTAATAATGCTCATTGTCATTTCTGTATTGTTTTTTATTTTTGCTAACTGCTTATTTGCTATTACTTTTACCATCATATTTGTACATGTCGTATTTGCTGATGTTGCTCTATTGTTGTTGTTGTTGTGTTTGCTGTTGTTGTTTTTGTCTCTCTGTCTAATCCCCCTCTTGTCCCCACAATTCCCCCCTCTGTCTTCCTTTTTCTCTCTTTCTATCCCCTCCTGCTCCGGCCCGGCTGCACCAAATGATAATATAAATACATTTAATAAAGACGTCAAATACAAATAAGGCAACAAGAGAAGTATCCTACACTTCTCTTTTGTAAAGTAAATCTGAACAGCCGATATGGGCATCTACATCTACTATATGATTTGCCTGAGAAGCTGGACAGGAAATTTTTTTTTAAAAAAAATAAATAAATAGCCGAAAAATTTATTTGTGGCGGACGTAATTCTTTCGTGGCGGGCCGCCACAAATAAATGAATGTGTGGGAAACAGTGTGTTAATAATTTCACACATAAGTCGCTCCTGAGTATAAGTCGCACTTATAGTCCGAAAAATACGGTAAGTGTTTTGGTCCTAAATGATGTCAGTAAGATATTACAGCTTGCTGCTGAGATTTGATGACCTACATTGAGTAAAACATGCTTGAAAGTAGAATATCAACTGTTGCAAAGCTGTGTCATCAACACTCACAAGTATAAAACTACTTTTTTAAAGTAATCATTTCAATCATGATGCCGAGCGCATATCATTATGTCAAGATAATGGCACTAGCATTTACTTCATTTAAGAATATTTTTCAACATATTGAGCAAAAAGGTCTCTTTTTTTTTTTTTCTACCAAGAAAAGTGCACTTGTTATTAGTGAGAATATACTTATTTTAAGGGATTTTTGGGTTCATTGAGGTTAGCTAATTTTACTTGTTTTGGAAAGTCTTGACAAGCCGAATTTTCTTGTTCAATCCAATCCACTTTATTTATATAGCACATTTAAACAACAAAATGTTTCCAAAGTGCTGCACAACAATATTAAAAACAACCTTCAAATATTATCCTTAGCTCCACCAATGACTGAATAAAAACAAAAAATAAATACATATAAAACCAATATAAAATATATATGATTAAAAACGATTTTAAAGGGTAAAACCTATTAAAACAGTAAATAGAAATCAACATTTTAAAAACACAGAGGACCACACAACTCACGTAGTGTTAAAAGCCAGAGAATAAAAGTGGGTCTTAAGACAAGACTTAAAACACTCCACTGTGGGAGCAGTTGGAACATGGAGGGGCAGAATGTTCCAGAGCTTAAGGCCGACCACAGAGAAGGCCCCTGTCTCCCCTGGTTTTAAGTCTGGTCTTGGGCACTACGAGCTGGAGCTGGCTCTCGGACCTCAGAGCGTGCGCAGGATTGTACATTTGGATGAGGTCCGAGATATACTGAGGTGCCAGTCCATGTTCTATTGGCAGATCATTTTACTTAGTTCAAGTAAAATACCCCTCATTTTTGTATTTTTAGGGACCGGATGTCCCTTTGCAAAGGGACAGAGGACCCTATTGTATTTCTAGCGTTTTATTATTATTATTATTTTTTTATTATTATACCGCCGCCTCTTTGAGCTGTAATTTGACCCCCTTAACATGCTTCAAAACTCACCATATTTGACACACACTTCAGGACTGGCGAAAATTGCCATCTAATCAAAAAACCTAGCCCCAAAACTGAAAATTGAACTCTAGCGCCCCCTAGGAAGAAAACACAGACAAAACTGCCTGTAACTCCCACTACGAATGTCGGAGAGACATGAAACAAAAACCTCTATGTAGGTCTCACTTAGACCTAGATTTCATACACTGACATCCCCCAGCAAAAATCAACAGGAAGTTTGCAATTCCCCCTTCAAAACAAAAGTTTAGTAAAAACAGTCACCTTTGCCTCTTTGAGCTGTAATTTGACGCCCTTAACATGCTTCAAAACTCACCATATTTGACACACACTTCAGGACTGGCGAAAATTGCCATCTAATCAAAAAACCTAGCCCCAAAACTGAAAATTGACCTCTAGCGCCCCCTAGGAAGAAAACACGGACAAAACTGCCTGTAACTCCCACTACGAATGTCGGAGAGACATGAAACAAAAACCTCTATGTAGGTCTCACTTAGACCTAGATTTCATACACTGACAACCCCCAGCAAAAATCTACAGGAAGTTTGCAATTCCCCCTTCAAAACAAAAGTTTAGTAAAAACAGTCACCTTTGCCTCTTTGAGCTGTAATTTGACGCCCTTAACATGCTTCAAAACTCACCAAACTGGACACACACATCAGGACTGGCGAAAATTGCGATTTAATAAAATAAAAAATAAACAAAACTCAAAATTGCGCTCTAGCGCCCCTAGGAATAAAACACAGACAAAACTGCTACTAGGAAGAAAGCACAAACAAAACTGCCTGTAACTTCCAGTAGGAATGTCGTAGAGACATGAAACAAAAACCTCTATGTAGGTCTCACTTAGACCTAGATTTCATACACTGACACCCCCCAGCAAAAATCAACAGGAAGTTTGCAATTCCCCCTTCAAAACAAAAGTTTTGTAAAAACAGTCACCTTTGCCTCTTTGAGCTGTAATTTGACCCCCTTAACATGCTTCAAAACTCACCAAACTGGACACACACATCAGGACTGGCGAAAATTGCGATTTAATACAATTAAAAAAACTCAAAATTGCGCTCTAGCGCCCCTAGGAATAAAACACAGACAAAGCTGCTACTAGGAAGAAAACACAAACAAAACTGCCTGTAACTTCCAGTAGGAATGTCGTAGAGACATGAAACAAAAACCTCCATGTAGGTCTCACTTAGACCTAGATTTCATTGAATGACAACTCCCAGCAAAAATCTACAGGAAGTTTGCAATTCCCCCTTCAAAACAAAAGTTTAGTAAAAACAGTCACCTTTTTTCAAACATTATCTCCTCTGAGCGCGTTTATCGTGTCAAAGTCGGTCCCGTCCATCGCTGCTTGCAGCTTTAATTTTTTCTTATTTTTAAACACTGACTTTTTGCAGTGTGGGCCTTAAATTAAAAACTGGGGGTTTGGGAAAAGTGAAATTCTACTATCAGTAACCTGAAACACAGATTGCACGTGGATTAGTTTTCCCCCTTAAATATCTGCACTACTTTGCCTTATTTAACATCCCTGACTCTTCTATTATGCAGCCTGTTCCTGGTGACAGAATCCTCTCATAAGTGAGGTCAAGTGCGTTTGTTCAGTGGTGTCTGCATAAGAAATGATTAAATCTAATGTTGCATAAGTAGATTATTTCAACTGGCAGCCCATTTTGAGGATTACGACCAAACCTCTTTTTTTTTTTTTTTGGAATAATTATTTTAAACGCACACCTTGGACGTAGTGCCAGCAGTCTAGTTTTAACTTGCACGGCTACCTTTTTTTTTTTATGCGCGGCGCATAATACGGCCCCCTCGCTTGTCGGCAGTGTTATGGAGTAGAGAGGCTGCCCCCTCCACTTGACCTCACCATTATGGCGAGCGCTGATCTCATTTGACAAGGCCGGCTGGAGCGGCCCCTTCAATGTCTGACAAGTCTTTGGAGAAAATCCTCCTCCATGCAGTATTAATATTAAATGGGAGGAGTAGCGCGGGTCCGGTTGTAATCAGCCTGCTAAGAGAGAAAAGGTATGGCGTTCTCTTCTGAGAGAGGGTGATGCTTGTATTGTTATACTCGCACAGAGCACTTCTGCTGGATGCTGCTTCAAAGACACTGTGTAAATTACAGCGCTGTCTTGGAACTCCACGATGTATTTGTACAGTAAATGTTAGTTTTTCCTTTAAGATGGACGCAAAATGTACGCATGTAGAAACTCTAATGCAAAATTGTACAAACCCCGTTTCCATATGAGTTGGGAAATTGTGTTAGATGTAAATATAAACGGAATACAATGATTTGCAAATCCTTTTCAACCCATATTCAGTTGAATATGCTACAAAGACAACATATTTGATGTTCAAACTGATAAAAAATTTTTTTTTTGCAAATAATCATTAATTTTAGAATTTGATGCCAGCAACACGTGACAAAGAAGTTGGGAAAGGTGGCAATAAATACTGATAAAGTTGAGGAATGCTCACCAAACACTTATTTGGAACATCCCACAGGTGAACAGGCAAATTGGGAACAGGTGGGTGCCATGATTGGGTATAAAAGTAGCTTCCATGAAATGCTCAGTCATTCACAAACAAGGAATGGGGCGAGGGTCACCACTTTGTCAACAAATGCGTGAGCAAACCGTCCAACAGTTTAAGAAAAACATTTTCTCAACCAGCTATTGCAAGGAATTTATGGATTTCACCATCTACTGTCCGTAATATCATCAAAAGGTTCTGAGAATCTGGTGAAATCACTGCACGTAAGCGATAATATTACAGACCTTCGATCCCTCAGGCGGTACTGCATCAAAAAGCCACATCAGTGTGTAAAGGATATCACCACGTGGGTTCAGGAACACTTCAGAAAACCATTGTCAGTAACTACAGTTGGTTGCTACACCTGTAAGTGCAAGTTAAAACTCTACTATGCAAAAGCGAAAGCCATTTGTCAACAACACCCAGAAACGCTGCAGGCTACGCTGGGCCCGAGCTCATCTAAGATGGACTGGTTAAAAGTTAAGTTAAAGTACCAATGATTGTCACACACACACTAAGTGTGGTGAAATTTGTCCTCTGCATTTGACCCATCCCCTTGTTCACCCCCTGGGAGGTGAGGGGAGCAGTGGGCAGCAGCGGTGGCTGCGCCCGGGAATCATTTTTGGTGATTTAACCCCCAATTCCAACCCTTGATGCTGAAGTCAATAACATCAAAAAAGCTCACCTTTGTGCATTCACGCACAGTATAAAACGTTTGGTGGACAAAATGAGACAAAGATGGAGTGGCATAAAACACGTCTTTCTGTGGCAACGTCCCATTTTTATAGTGTTTGGTATGACTCGGCCGGGGTTTGAACTCACAACCACTAGGCCACCGAGTAGGTGGTAGGTAAGATGGACCGGTCGGTGCAAAGTAGAAAAGTGTTCTGTGGTCTGACGAGTCCACATTTCAAATTGTTTTTGGAAACTGTGGACGTCGTGTCCTCCGGAACAAACAAGAAAAGAATCATCCGGATTGTTCTAGGCGCAAAGTGTAAAAGGCAGCATGTGTGATGGTATGGGGGTGTATTAGTGCCCAAGACATGGGTAACTTACACATCTGTGAAGGCACCATTAATGCTGAAAGGTACATACAGGTTTTGGAGCAACAGATGTTGCCATCCAAGCAACGTTATCATGGACGCCCCTGCTTATTTCAGCAAGACAATGCCAAGCCACGTGGCTTCATAGTAAAAGAGGGCGGGTACTAGACTGTCCTGCCTGTAGTCCAGACCTGTCTCCCATTGAAAATGTGTGGCGCATTATGAAGCCTAAAATAGCACAAGGGAGACCCCCGGACTGTTGAACAACTTAAGCTGTACATCAAGCAAGAATGGGAAAGAATTCCACCTGAAAAGCTTTAAAAATTCAACAAAATTTACTGAGTGTTGTTAAAAGGAAAGGCCATGTAACACAGTGGTAAAAAGGCCCCTGTGACAACTTTTTTGCGATGTGTTGCTGCCATTAAATTCTAAGTTAATGATTATAAAGTTTCTCAGTTGGAACATTAAATATATTGTCTTTGCAGTCTATTCAATTGAATATAAGTTGAAAAGGATTTGCAAATCATTGTATTCTGTTTTTATTTACTATTTAATAGTAAATATCGGCAGGCCGATGTTATCGGCCGATAAATGCTTTAGGGCTATATAAATAAACATTGATTGATTGATTGATTGATTAAAATGTAATATCGGAAATTATCGGTATCGTTTTTTTTTTTTATCGGTATCGTTTTTTTGTTTTTTTTTTGTTTTTTTTTATTAAATCGACATAAAAAACACAAGATACACTTACAATTAGTGCACCAACCCAAACAACCTCCCTCCCCCATTTACACTCATTCACACAAAAGGGTTGTTTCTTTCTGTTATTAATATTCTGGTTCCTACATGATATATCAATATATATCTGTATATATATTTCACCATGTAATGCGCTTTGAGTCACTAGAGAAAAAGCGCTATATAAAAAGATAATTCACTTCACTTCACATATCGATACAGTCTGCAAGGGATACAGTCCGTAAGCACACATGATTGTGCGTGCTGCTGGTCCACTAATAGTACTAACCTTCAACAGTTAATTTTACTCATTTTCATTAATTACTAGTTTCTATGTAACTGTTTTTATATTGTTTTACTTTCTTTTTTTATTCAAGAAAATGTTTTTAATTTATTTATCTTATTTTATTTTTTTCAAAAGGACCTCATCTTCACCATACCTGGTTGTCCAAATTAGGCATAATAATGTGTTAATTCCACGACTGTATATATCGGTATCGGTAATTAAGAGATGGACAATATCGGATATCGACAAGAAGCCATTATCGGACATCCCTACTATTTACACAACTTCACTGGTTTTTGGGTTTTGTACTTTTTGAGAAGTGAAACACATGAGTTGGCATATCCATTCACGGGTGGGGGGGGGATACTGCCCCTGATATCGATATTTGTATCGATCCACCCATTCCCTCATTTGCAGTGTTGCTCTCCCTTCAAGTCGCCCTGACGACGGTATCGTTACAGTACACTAACACACCTTTTTTTTCTTCCCTTTTTCGGACCGCGACCGCTTCAAAGACACTCTGTAAATTGCGGCACCTCCTCTGACAGTGTGCTATTATTCTGTCACAGGTATTGCCTTTGACTGACTATTATCTCGGGGGGGGGCAAATAGAGCCGAGGACGGCGCCCTGGAAGGCGAGAGACGTGCCGTTTATATTCCGCTGTCTTTTCCGTTTTCCTTCAACCGGAGCTTTGTTTATTTGCTGTGGAACAAACAGATCTGTGCCCGGGCCCCCCGCTGAGAGGGGAAGTTAGGGATGCTATTTTAAAGGTTGCCACCGACTATTTTGTGTCGTCTCTCTTCTCTCTTCCCCAAGGTGTTGCACTGCCAGACATTTAATGGAGGGACTGGCGGTTTCATATCAGTAAGCGAAATCAAATAATGCAGGATGATTTACTCCCCCCCGGCTACTAGGGAGCGTACTTCTATCAAGCGGCCCGAGCTTGGGGCTTGGGCGTAATCAGCTTGAAAATATTTCAATTATTGTGTTGATTTTAGCGGATTTAAGACGGGCGCATCCCGCCCGTGACCTGCCGAGGAAGGCATTGATTTAAACAGGTGTCAGCGCAGGAAGCATGGAGGCAATTTAAATGGGAATGGGATGGCAAAGTCATCGAGCGTTGTGTCGAGTGCGCGTGTGACATCCGCCCGGTGTCGCCGAATCAATGCGGCTCAGCTCCACTCGGGAGAAATCATCCATCTGTTGGACCGCCGCAACAAAGGGATTGCTTTTTTGTGAACGGCCTTGTCTGCCATATTGTTTGTTTGGAGCAAAAAGCCACTCTTTAGAGCACTAAACCAATTAGCGATGAATGGATTCTGTCAGTGGAATAGACATAATGTGGTTTGTTATTGCCACCGGTGGGAAGTTTTTGCAGTGGGGAGAAAGAAAAAAAAGTTGAAATTGCGGCTGAACGGGACTCTTTAATCTCCCGAGAGCCTGTGGACATTTGTTGTCGGTCTCTTTCTGTTATGTAAGACACACAAACGTCCACTGTCCAATGTGGACTATCTGTCCAAAGTGCCTTTTTGAAGGGGTCGGATTATGCACTGCAAAAAGTCAGCGCTCAAAAACAAGAAAAAAAAATACAAAAATGAGGAGTATTTTATTTGAACTAAGCAAAATTATCTGCCAATAGAACAAGAAAATTAGGCTTGTCAAGACTTTCCAAAACAATTAAAGGCCTACTGAAATGAAATTTTTTTATTTAAACGGGGATAGCAGATCCATTCTATGTGTCATACTTGATAATTTCGCGATATTGCCATATTTTTGCTGAAAGGATTTAGTAGAGAACATCGACGATAAAGTTCGCATCTTTTGGTCGCTGATAAAAAAAAAGCCTTGCCTGTACCGGAAGTAGCGTGACATCACAGGTTGAAGGGCTCCTCACATTTCCCCATTGTTTACACCAGCAGCGAGAGCGATTCGGACCGAGAAAGCGACGATTACCCCATTCATTTGAGCGAGGATGAAAGATTAGTGGATGAGGAACGTGAGAGTGAAGGACTAGAGTGCAGTGCAGGACGCATCTTTTTTCGCTCTGACCGTAACTTAGGTACAAGCTGGCTCGTTAGATTCCACACTTTCTCCTTTTTCTATTGTGGATCACGGATTTGTATTTTAAACCACCTCGGATACTATATCCTCTTCAAAATGAGAGTCGAGAACGCGAAATGGACATTCACAGTGACTTTTATCTCCACGACAATACATCGGCGAAGCTCTTTAGCTACGGAGCTAACGTGATAGCATCTGGCTCAAATGCAGATAGAAACAAAAGAAATAAATCCCTGACTGGAAGGATAGACAGAAGATCAACAATACTATTAAACCATGGACATGTAACCACACGGTTAATGCTTTCCAGCCTGGCGAAGCTTAACAATGCTGTTGCTAACGACGCCATTGAAGCTAACTTAGCTATGGGACCTCGTCAGAGCTATGATAAAAACATTACCGCTCCACCTACGCCAGCTCTCATCTGCTCATCAACACCCGTGCTCACCTGCGTTCCAGCGATCGACGGAGCGACGAAGGACTTCCCCCGAACATCGATGCGGTCGGCGGCTAGCATCGGATAGCGCGTCTGCTATCCATCTCAAAGTCCTCCTGGTTGTGTTGTGTTGCTGTAGTCCGCCGCTAATACACCGATCCCACCTACAACTTTCTTCTTTGCAGTCTTCATTGTTCATTAAACAAATTGCAAAAGATTCACCAACACAGATGTCCAGAATACTATGGAATTTTGTGAAGAAATCAGAGCTTTTTGTATTGGATCCAATGGGGTCCGAATACTTCCGTTTCAACCATTGACGTCACGCGCATACGTCATCATTCATAGACGTTTTCAACCGGAAGTTTAACGGGAAATTTAAAATGTCACTTTATAAGTTAACCCGGCCGTATTGGCATGTGTTGCAATGTTAAGATTTCATCATTGATATATAAACTATCAGACTGCGTGGTCGCTAGTAGTGGCTTTCAGTAGGCCTTTAATTTAGAGTTATTTGGAAACTAGGGGAACATATACGGGTTAAGGTTAGGGTTAGGGTTGGGGTTACTAATAAGCAATAATTCTGAGGTTATTGAGGGAAGACTCTTAGTTAATGGCTTACTGGTTGTATAATAAGGCCATGCAGAATAAGGCATTAATAAGTACTTAATAATGACCAATTAAGAGCCAATATGTTACTAATTTGCATGTTAATAAGCAACTAATTAATGGTGAATATGTTCCCCATACTAAAAGTGTTACCGTTTGTTCATATTTTTGGTAACACTTTAGTATGGGGAACATATTGTAAGTAACAAAGACTTAATTTAGAGTTATTTGGAAACTAGGGGAACATATACGGGTTAAGGTTAGGGTTAGGGTTGGGGTTACTAATAAGCAATAATTCTGAGGTTATTGAGGGAAGACTCTTAGTTAATGGCTTACTGGTTGTATAATAAGGCCATGCAGAATAAGGCATTAATAAGTACTGAATAATGACTAATTAAGAGCCAATATGTTACTAATTTGCATGTTAATAAGCAACTAATTAATGGTGAATATGTTCCCCATACTAAAGTGTTACCATTAGCACAATTGTTTGTTTAATCAACACAAAGGTGAAGAATATATTTTCCATACTTCTGTACGGAAAAACACCCTGGGTGTTAGGGGATGTGAAACATTGACGCGTAAATCAACAATCTTGTCAAAAGGCTGGCTGGCTGCAGTGCCAAAAAGTCTGAACATGACTAATTAATTGCTGTGTAGAAGCTCCCATTCTTCATTTGTGTTCATATCTGTGTAGTTTGTGTACCGTAGGAATAAAAACACACAGTTGCGTTGGTGCTCACGTGCGCGCTGGCATTAATCCTCTTGCAGGATCTCACTTTCAGTGGTTAGTCCATTATGATTCCGAGGTGTCATAATTTAATCGCCTTGTTTGCTATCGCCCACGGATGCTTCAGGGGCCAGAAAGCAGCTGTGTAAAACGCGGTCTCGCCTCGCTCTCGCTCTCATCTTAATTGGAAACACTGGGGGTTTGCATCCCTTTCACTTTTACTTGACCTTAGAAGATGAACCGCTGATAAAGACGAGAATCATTATCTGCCCAAGAGAACTCGGGGAGGAATCATTTCCTTCCTCCTCGTGTTCCGTTCATTAATTTGCGCTTTAAGATGTGTGAGCCGGGTTTTTAAAAGTCAGAAACGCCGCTCGGTGTGGTCACTTTATTGAAAACTCTCTAATTGGAAATTACACTCGCCGGCATTGGAACACATTATTTATCCAGCGTAGTTATCTCAAGTGGGACAATATGCACTGATTGACTGACGCATCAAAATAATGAATTATAGTAAGTAGGGTCAACTTTAAAAGTTGTACTTACTTAAAAATGTTGAGTGTGAGTAACATTTTCCTTCTTTTTAAGTCGATTAATCTTGTTATTTTTAGTTAATATTAACTTGTTTGCAGATTATGTAACTGCTACTTAAAATAATTAACTCACAGTTACTTAAAACTAACGGATTAAACATAATTTTGTCTTATTTTGAAAGAACAAATCATTAAATCGAATGAAGAATAAATTAAGAACGAATCAATCGCATTATAAATTTGTATTGTTATTGTACTCTGTGTGTGTGTATGTATATATACATTATTACATGCACACACACACACAGAGGAAGTGCTTTTATTTTGTAGCATTTGCGTGCCCTTCCTCTTCAGGCAGCAGACACGAGGAGGAACATTTTTGAGTTAGCTTAATTGGTAAGTTTAATTCAATTATAATTTTAAAGTACATCTAACATAAACTCCAAATATTTACGATCTTATACACTCAAATATTTGAGTTTATGAACTCAAAAAACATGTGGCGACTGATTGCCTCACTTTTTTCGAGTTCTGCTTACTTATTCGGGTTTACAGTGTATATAAATAAAGTCTTAACCCTTAATTGGTGTCTGACGCTGCTGTGTTAATTAACATGTTGACTGAGAGAGTTTCTAGAATCACGTCATTTGAAAACAAGCCAATTTCGACATTGATGTATTTTTACCTGCCACTGTAAACCCGAATAAGTGTGTATATATATATATATATATATATATATATATATATATATATATATATGTATATATATATATATATATATATATATATATATATATATATATATATATATCGATTAGATTGCATCGGTAGCAGACTCCTCAATCAATGCAAATAATCCATGAATTCCTAGCTGAATCGGTTATAGCAGTGTTTCTCAAAGTGTGGGGCGTGCCCCAC
>NC_084736.1:430594-470594 GCF_033978785.1 Entelurus aequoreus
TGTTCGCAACATCTGCAAGTGCAAGTTAAAACTCTCCTATGCGAGGCGAAAACCGTTTATCAACAACACCCAGAAACGCCGTCGGCTTCGCCGGGCCTTAGCTCATCTAAGATGGACTGACACAAAGTGGAAAAGTGTTCTGTGGTCTGACGAGTCCACATTTCACATTGTTTTTGGAAACTGTGGACGTCGTGTCCTCCGGACCAAAGAGGAAAAGGACCATCCGGATTGTTATAGGTGCAAAGTTGAAAAGACAGCATGTGTGATGGTATGGGGGTGTATTAGTGCCCAAGACATGGGTAACTTACACATCTGTGAAGGCGCCATTAATGCTGAAAGGTACATACAGGTTTTGGAGCAACATATGTTGCCATCCAAGCAACGTTACCATGGACGCCCCTGCTTATTTCAGCAAGACAATGCCAAGCCACGTGTTACATCAACGTGGCTTCATAGTAAAAGAGTGCGGGTACTAGACTGGCCTGCCTGTAGTCCAGACCTGTCTCCCATTGAAAATGTGTGGCGCATTATGAAGCCTAAAATAGCACAAGGGAGACCCCCGGACTGTTGAACAACTTAAGCTGTACATCAAGCAAGAATGGGAAAGAATTCCACCTGAGAAGCTTCAAAAATGTGTCTCCTCAGTTCCCAAACCTTTACTGAGTGTTGTTAAAAGGAAAGGCCATGTAACACAGTGGTGAACATGCCCTTTCCCAACTACTTTGGCACGTGTTGCAGCCATGAAATTCTAAGTTAATTATTATTTGCAAAAAAAAAAATAAAGTTTATGAGTTTGAACATCAAATATCTTGTCTTTGTAGTGCATTCAATTGAATATGGGTTGAAAAGGATTTGCAAATCATTGTATTCCGTTTATATTTACATCTAACACAATTTCCCAACTCATAAGGAAACGGGGTTTGTAATAAATACATAGAAAATGACATCTTTGAAAGTGAGAAAAGGGATGGAACGATATGAACATTTCCTACAGTGTTTATTGTGAGCAAAATGTCCACGTTTATCATTATTATCGCAGTATTGTTGAATGTGCTCATACACACACTGAATTATTTTTGGGAGTATGATCGCATGTTGTGTGTTTCTTATGCCTCACTGATATAGTGTTTGTGGAAGTCGCTTCCTCGCAGTCCCACTGTCAGACACGGACAGGAGTCCAGCGTGCAGGTTTAACAAGGTTTTTAATGATCGTGTGTTTTCATGCAAAGTTTTCTCTCTCAAAACGTGACTTTTCAGTCACTTTCCAAACTTCCTCCTCCTGCGCCCGGCCGCTCACTCTTAAAGACAACAAATGATTAGATTAAAGGCCTACTGAAAGCCACTACTACCGACCACGCAGTCTGATAGTTTATATATCAATGATGAAATCTTAACATTGCAACACATGCCAATACAGCCGGGTTAACTTATAATGTGCGATTTAAAATTTCCCGCTAAACTTCCGGTTGAAAACGTCTATGTATGATGACGTATGCGCGTGACGTCACTAGATAAACGGAAGTATTGGTACCCCATTGAATCCAATACAATAAATCTCTGTTTTCATTACAAAATTCCACAGTATTCTGGACATCTGTGTCGGTGAATCTTTTGCAATTTGCTTAATGAACAATGGAGGCTGCAAAGAAGAACGTTGTAGGTGGGATCGGTGTATGCGGCTGGCTGTAGCAACACAACAAGGAGGACTTTGTTGGATAGCAGACGCTAGCGCCTCCCCCTAACCTTGACTTCCTACGTCTCCGGGCCGCCGACCGCATCTTAGATCGCTGGAACGCAGGTGAGCACGGGTGTTGATGAGCAGAGGAGGGCTGGCTGGCGTAGGTGGAGCGCTAATGTTTTTATCATAGCTCTGACGAGGTCCCGTTGTTAAGTTAGCGTCGTTAGCAACAGCATTGCTAGGCTTCGACAGGCGTCGAATACACGTTAACCGTGTATTTACATGTCCAGTGTTTGGTTCGGTGTCTCCTGATAGTAGTATTGTTGATCTTCTGTCCATCCTTCCAGTCAGGGATTTATTTATTTTGTTTCTATCTGCATTTGAGACAGATGCTATCACGTTAGCTCATGCTAAAGAGCTTCGTCGATGTATTGTCGTGGAGATAAAAGTCACTGTTAATGTCCATTTCGCCTTCTCGACTCTCATTTTCAAGAGGATATAGTATCCGAGGTGGTTTAAAATACAAATCCGTGATCCGCAATAGAAAAAGGAGAGAGTGTGGATTCCAATGAGCCAGCTTGTACCTAAGTTACGGTCAGAGCGAAAAAAGATATCTCTTGAACTGCATTCTAGTCCGTCACTCTAACGTTCCTCATCCACGAATCTTTCATCCTCGCTCAAATTAATGGGGTAATCGTCACTTTCTCGCTCCTAATATCTCTCGCTCCATTGTAAACAACGGGGAACTGTGAGCAGCACTACCGCTTGTGACGTCACGCTACTTCCGGTAGGGGCAAGGTTTTTTTTTTATCAGCGAGCAAAAGTTGCGAACTTTATCGTCGATTTTCTCTACTAAATCCTTTCAGCAAAAATATGGCAATATCGCGAAATGATCAAGTATGACGCATAGAATGGATCTGCTATTCCCGTTTAAATAAAAAAAATCCATTTCAGTAGGCCTTTAACACCTACCACCTGTGAAATCTAATCACCTGCCAGCTGTGTCTCGGCGTCAGCACGGTGGCGCTCGTCCTCAGCACCACGGACAGCGGTGGTGACTTTTACTCCTACAGGCAGCTCTGGCTACACCTCCCCCCACAGTGTTGTTTTATGGCTAAGCTTTTAGTGTTTTAAATGTTAGTTTGTACTGTAGCACTTGAAGATTTGCGTGAAGTTGTGTAACAAATAAAATCTATTAATAGCTACTATTTCCGGCGGGCGTTGTGGCGTCCTACTCTCTTCAGCAGTCCTTGAACGCCCCGTAAAAACACCTCAGTTTCTTAATCCTCTGAGTATAGAACGGTCACTCTGTTCTAAGGCCCCGTTTACACTAAGGGGTAAATCACACCTAACCTTATCCGTGTCCACACACAACAATGCCACCGTTTAAGACCCCCGCACCCCTCCGCCACCTAGTGCGCATGCGCGAAAAAATAAAATAAAACAAAAGGTGGTGATCAAGGGTGATGGGTCAAATGCAGAGAATAATTTTGCCACACCTAGTGTGTGTGTGTGTGTGTGACAATCATTGGTACTTTAACTTAACTTAATATATATCACTTTGTATGAACGTGAATTTCAAGTCAAACATAACCAATAAGACTTATTTAGTGCTGAATTAAATACTCTGTCTTTATTGACCAAAGAAACACTGAAAGCAAATATTTATTCATTAATATTTTAATACTTATTTTATTCATAAATGAATACTCCATTTTGCCAGTATTTTTTAACGTGATACAGTGTTTCCCATAAACTGCCAAGATACCTGTGGCGGTGGGGGCGTGGCTATGGGCGTGGTCACCATGACATCAAGTAATTTACTACAATGATTTGATTTTCTCTAAAAAGGCTCAAAAAATGTATACTCACTAATTAATAATAACAGTTTTGTTTTAAACGTCCATCCATCCATCCATTTTACAATATAATTACAACACTTTATGTACACATTTATATACAGATTTGAACAATAAGTTATTCACTGAAATATATTCATTAATTGTGGTTCTTACAAAAAATATATCTTATAAAATATAAAAGCTAAAATGTCTCTTAAAGCTCTGCCCCTTTAATTAGTGCATACTAAATAATTTAACTTTAGCCTACTGCTACAACCATATTATTTACCAGCAACATAAAGTGAAACAGAGGCAGAAGTGTCCTGCCACAGTCAGTAACAAATAAACAGAAAACAGTAGTGGTGGTAGATAGACACAGAGCTTCATCAAACATCTGATCCACTGAACAAAGAGCTCCAAAAATCTTGAACTTTAGACTGCCATCAGTTTTACTCCCTACACTTAACCATGTGTTTCCTACTGCCTGCAGACTTTGCACCCTTTGTTATATACACATGTTGTGTTTCTAATAGAAATACATTTAATAAAGTCAAATACAAATAAGGCAACAAGAGAAGTATCCTTGATTGATTGATTGATTGAGACTTTTATTAGTAGGTTGCACAGTGAAGTACATATTCCGTACAATTGACCACTAAATGGTAACACCCGAATAAGTTTTTCAACTTGATTCATTAAATTGATTCATGATACAGATATATACTATCATATATACTATCATCATAATACAGTCATCACACAAGATAATCACATTGAATTATTTACATTATTTACAATCAGGGGTGTGGAGGGGGGGGGGGGGGGTATGGACATCAAGTAGTGGACATAGAGAGAGAGAGAGAGAGAGAGATCAGAAGGCATAAGAAAAAAAAAAGTATCTGCATTTGATTGTTTACATTTGATTGTTAGTTTAGGGTTGTAGCTGCCTGGAGGTGAACTTTTATTGCGGTTTTGAAGGAGGATAGAGATGCCCTTTCTTTTATACCTGTTGGGAGCGCATTCCACATTGATGTGGCATAGAAAGAGAATGAGTTAAGACCTTTGTTAGTTCGGAATCTGGGTTTAACGTGGTTAGTGGAGCACCCCCTGGTGTTGTGGTTATCCTACACTTCTCTTTTGTAAAGTAAATCTGAACAGCCGATATGGGCATCTACATCAACTATATGATTTGCCTGAGAAGCTGGAGAGGACACCAAAAAAAAAAAAAAAAAAAAAAAAAAATTATTTAAAAAAAAATAAATTTTTATTTGTTATTTGTGGCGGACGTAATTCTTTCGTGGCGGGCCGCCACAAATAAATGAATGTGTGGGAAACCCTGTGATAAATACCGAACAAGCAAACAAGTGTGAGTCAACTCCATGAATTCAACCCAAATTGTCGCTAAGCTCTTATTCCACTCTCCATTAACGTGGACCGAGCGGAACACAGGAGATGGCGTCGTGCCCCAGTGGTGGCAGCAGATGGCCCGCGGGGGTCTTGTTCCCCAGATTTAGGTCCCATAAAGCGCCGACACCCACAAATAAATGTAGACAGTGTCTGAGGACACTGTTTAACTCATCCCATCTCAGGAAGTTTTCACACTTCACACTTCATTAACCTCCGGGGCAAAGATTTCCCCGGCAAGTCGGCGGAGGAAAACGCTGGTCTCTTTCATACAAATCAGCAGCAAGCGCTAAGCCCCCCTGATGACAACATTTACACGCTGCCAGGATCCCGCATAATGGCGGCGGTTCAAGTCGAGGTGTGTTTCGGTAAATGGCTTATACGCGCCGTCTCGGTCGCAAACACCACTTACAAACGTGTCAAGGGAAATATACCAAATTACAATTAGGTAAGTAGACATTTCTGACTGTTCAAAACATTTTTTACGCAGAGAAAATATTATGGAAACAATAATCTGTTGCAGGGTCAAACTGTCCAATTTTCACTGACAGTAACTATATTCATATCCTCATCTCTTGTTCTTTGTCTCTTAAATGATCCACAGTGCCCAGATCACATTTCCCCATTGTTTACACCAGGGAAATGTGAGCAGCCTTTCAACCTGTGACGTCACGCTACTTCCGGTACAGGCAAGGCTTTTTTTTAATCAGCGACCAAAAGTTGCGAACTTTATCGTCGATGTTCTCTACTACCGTATTTCCTTGAATAGCCGCAGGGGCGCTAATTAATTTAAAACCTCCTGTCACTCCGGCGTTTACCGGAAGCCGGCGGGATGGCCGTGCATGCGGTAATTATTTTAAAACCTCTTCTCACTCCGGCGTTTACCAAAAGGAATGCGGTAAATTCATCTCTTGTTCTTTGTCTCTTAAATGATCCATAGTGCCCAGATCACATTTCCCCATTGTTTACACCGGGGAAATGTGAGCAGCCTTTCAACCTGCGACGTCACGCTACTTCCGGTACAGGCAAGGCTTTTTTTAAATCAGCGACCAAAAGTTGCGAACTTTATCGTCGATGTTCTCTACTACCGTATTTCCTTGAATAGCCGCAGGGGCGCTAATTAATTTAAAACCTCCTGTCACTCCGGCGTTTACCGGAAACCGGCGGGATGGCCGTGCATGCGGTAATTATTTTAAAACCTCTTCTCACTCCGGCGTTTACCAAAAGGAATGCGGTAAATTCATCTCTTGTTCTTTGTCTCTTAAATGATCCATAGTGCCCAGATCACATTTCCCCATTGTTTACACCGGGGAAATGTGAGCAGCCTTTCAACCTGCGACGTCACGCTACTTCCGGTACAGGCAAGGCTTTTTTTAAATCAGCGACCAAAAGTTGCGAACTTTATCGTCGATGTTTTCTACTACCGTATTTCCTTGAATAGCCGCAGGGGCGCTAATTAATTTAAAACCTCCTGTCACTCCGGCGTTTACCGGAAACCGGCGGGATGGCCGTGCATGCGGTAATTATTTTAAAACCTCTTCTCACTCCGGCGTTTACCAAAAGGAATGCGGTAAATTCATCTCTTGTTCTTTGTCTCTTAAATGATCCATAGTGCCCAGATCACATTTCCCCATTGTTTACACCGGGGAAATGTGAGCAGCCTTTCAACCTGCGACGTCACACTACTTCCGGTACAGGCGAGGCTTTTTTTTAATCAGCGACCAAAAGTTGCAAACTTTATCGTCGATGTTCTCTACTACCGTATTTCCTTGAATAGCCGCAGGGGCGCTAATTAATTTAAAACCTCCTGTCACTCCGGCGTTTACCGGAAGCCGGCGGGATGGCCGTGCATGCGGTAATTATTTTAAAACCTCTTCTCACTCCGGCGTTTACCAAAAGGAATGCGGTAAATTTAGGCGTGCGCTTTGAGTGTGATGTAAGCATACCATCATGAAAAGCACATTTAATTAAAAAAACGTTATTATGGTCTTACCTGTACTTATAAATGGAGTCCATTTGCAGCTCCTTCTGACCAAAAGCATCGATAACTTCTTTATAGAAGTCTTCCTGATTTTCTTTCTTCCGTTTTAAAAGTCTCTCAGTCTCGATGGAGATATTCCTTTAATTATTACCTCCTGCTTCGATTGAAAGTCCAGTTTAGAAAACTGTTTTATTTTAGATACCGGTATGTAATCCTTTTTGTTAAAAGTTCAGGCAGAGGAAAAAAAAAAAAAAGTCTTGCTGCGTGTGTTCACTTCTTCTGCAGTACCGGAAGTCACAAGAAGGATCACTAGCGCGGCAGCGCCCTCTACCACCAGGAGGTTCAATGACTCATACAGTATTTGACACACGCAGCTACGGTATATTAATAAAATATAGCTGCTTACTGTTCTTTTTAGCATACTGTAGCGGTATTCAATAGCTTGGACCTTAAATCCTACTGAATAGCTCTTTATCTTTTTTCCTTTGTGCGATTGCAAACTACTGAAAGCAGCTTCCTCCATTTTGAAAATGAGGACAGGTAAAGCGTCACTCGTGACGTAACGAATTTGACCCGGTGGAAGTTCTAGACATATGCTAAATATTTTGCGAAACGAGTTTGACCCGGCGAAAATTATAGACATGCGATAATAAAATTAATATTTTGCGAAACGAATTTGATCCGGCGTCAATAATGAACCGGCGATAAGGCCAAGCATGCGTTAATTATTTTGAGAAACGAGTTTGACCCGGCAGTAATTCTAGACGTGCGAATACTATATTCCCTGCGCCAATTCAAGGAAATACGGTAAATCCTTTCAGCAAAAATATGGCAATATCGCGAAATGATCAAGTATGACACATAGAATGGATCTGCTATCCCCGTTTAAATAAAAAAAATTAATTTCAGTAGGCCTTTAAACTAAGAGTTGCTGGTGTTAGGGATGATTTTCGAAACCGGTTTTCCCGGTTGTTTGATAAGAAAATAACCGAGTCCTCGGACTCGAATCCCTTTTTGAGAACCGGTACCCGTTATCGAGACCACTATAGTAAAGGAAAAGAGTTGATTCTTTATTCAAATCCCGTCCCGACCAGAAATGCTCCGTGGGACATCACAAGAAATGACGTCACGTAGCTCAGTCATTAGGCGCAGATAGCGAAAGCAGGAAAACAATGGACGGGAAAAAGCGCTCCAAGGTGTAATAAAGTTCAAAACAAAAGCTATAATCCATCGAATAACTTTACTGAGAGATTTGAGCAGGGTAAAAACACATGAAGAACACTTTTACGACCAACCGGAAACATAGCAACCAGGCTAGCAACGCACCTCCTTTACGGCAGCTGTCGCAACGTTCTTAAAACAACCGCAGCACATACATATATATACAACACATCTCCCTTTTTTAACTTTTGTTTTTCTCTCCTTGTAAACAAAACAAAATCACACTGTATATGTGTTGTCTGTCTAATTATAAATAATGCAGACGAGGCGTGTTGGCTGAGTTCTTGACGTTTACTTTCACAGCGTGGCAACATGCAACAACACTTTTCGGGGCTACCGCGCATGCTCGTCACTCCCGTTGCATGCTGGGTAGTGTAGTTGTTATATTCTCTAGCTCATAACATCTTTCCCCCTATAAAGAAATAATGTTAACTCAATAAAGTGTATTTCTTTTTTTAGCTTTAACTTTTCATTTTTTAGCATTGTAACCACATTTGCAAAGAACTTTTCTCGTCATAGAATTTTCTTTCAATAAAGAAATAAAGTGCAAAAATGTCAAAGCATCATAACAAACAGTTATGTTCCAATAGCAGCAGAAGTGCACTTTTTGGAGAGCTGTATTATTTTCAGTTTTGTGCCCAAGGGACTGATTTTATTTAACACTATATTATTATTTAAACACCTATAGTGATCACAGAGACAGGTTGTTTTTGTGTTACTGTATGTATTTGTTTCTCTGAAAAATCCCACTTAATATACTTTGGGTAACAACAGTCAATATTTATTTATTTTATTTTATTTTTTTAAGTGGGTAACAGTCAATATTTATTTATTTATTAGATTTTATTTTTGTATTATATAATAAAAGTGAGCTTTTGTTAAACCAAATATTGTGTGTTTTTTTCCATATACAACAACCTATCTGGACTCGATAAGAGAATCGATAAGGAATCGGTTCGATAAGAGGATTCGATAATAGGCTCGAACTCGATAATTCCTTATCAAACATCATCCCTAGCTGGTGTTTGATGTGACATTTCAAGACACTGATGTGGTTTCCTCCAACTTCCACACTCGCATTGTTTTTCTCACAGTGACTTTTCTTGCGTGTTACCAAGGCGATCCCCCTGACGGCACTGTAATGTCTTATTGATATTTGAAACAACCTTGCTGCCTCTCTTGTCCTGCCTGGCTTTTTTTTTATTCTCTTCCAGCCCCTTCGGATATTGACCAAATAATAGTTTGATTTTTGCAAAAAGCTTTCGGACTGCAGCTCGGGATTTCCTCAAGGGTTCTTTTTCATCATCTTTTGCGACTTTAGTTAACCTGGTAGTTCACATTGATCCAGCAAAAAGAAATGGTTTGTCTTGTGTCCTCAATAGGGAGCCCATACTGGGTCCTGCTATGGAAGACTGTAGGTACAGAAGAGAGGTGTAGTCACTTTCTCTATGCTAGAACCCATTCAGGACCTTGCGAGCATACGACATATTAGGGAATATGCTTTTGTCCGTAACGTAACGTCATTTTGTAAAGGTCTCATAGGTCCCACAAAAATGTGTTGTCCAAAATTGCTATTTAAAAGTGCTAGAATGTAGACAGTTTGAAGGTGCTGCTGGGAACTATTTTGTATGTCTATACCAGGGGTTGGCAACCCAAAATGTTGAAAGAGCCATATTGGACCAAAAATACAAAAACAAATCTGTCTGGAGCCGCAAAAAATTAAAAGCCATATTACATGTGTCATAAGATATACATTTAATTAAGAGGACTTAAAGGAAACTAAATGACCTCAAATATAGCTACAAATGAGGCATAATTGTAACGACCGGGTCGCATCGTGGTGCGAGGTGTTCTCCCAAGGATGCAGACGGCTCGGACACAGCTTGCAGGTAGGAAAATGATTTATTTTGGAACTAAATCAGGCAGGAGAAAAACAAAAACGACTAGCGTGGGAGCTAGCAAGCAAAATAACATAGCATGAGAGCTAGCAGGAAACAAAGTGGTCGTTAGCTGTTGCGTGAAAGCAAATTAGGAAGCCAGGCCGAGTGAGGCCCGGGCAAAGACTAAATAGCCCTCTGATCAGTGCTCGGGCAACAGGTGCGCGTCCCGAACGCTGATCAGAGGCAGGTGAGTAAAATCTGCAGTCATGGCAACAGAAACAAACACGTGACGCTAAAGTGAAAACAAATTGTGATCCGAGCAGCAGATCCTAACAGTACCCCCCCCTAAAAGGACAGATTCCAGATGTCCCTTGAAAACAAAAAAACAACTGGAACCCAAAAAAAACAAGCAATAGTTCATGAGTCAAGGGCGGGCGGGGGGGTGACTTGGTGGTGGGTCGCCAGGCCACGTGTCCCCGAATCCACCGGGGAAGGGTCAGGTGGCGGCGGCGAATGGAACGCCGCCGCCGCTGGCAAGGCGGGCGAGGCGGGCGACCACGGTAAGGCCACATTCGTGGCCGCCGAGAAGGTGGGCGTGAGTGGCGCCAGAATCTCAGCAGCCTCTGAGTCCTCGAGGGCTGCATGCGGGGACCTGCTTTCCGCTTGCGCCGCCGGACCACTCGAGGTCGCTGAGATGTCGCCGTGGAAGCGGTGGGAGTCGCTGTCGTGGCAGCCGGAGTCGCTGTCGTGGCAGCCGGAGTCGCTGTCGTGGCAGCCGGAGTCGCTGTCGTGGCAGCCGGAGTCGCTGTCGTGGCAGCAGGAGTCGCTGTCGTGGCAGCAGGAGTCGCTGTCGTGGCAGCAGGAGTCGCTGTCGTGGCAGCCAGAGTCGCTGTCGTGGCAGCCGGAGTCGCTGTCGTGGCAGCCGGAGTCGCTGTCGTGGCAGCAGGAGTCGCTGTCGTGGCAGCCGGAGTCGCTGTCGTGGCAGCCGGAGTCGCTGTCGTGGCAGCCGGAGTCGCTGTCGTGGCAGCCGGAGTCGCTGGTGCGAGAACCAGCCGTGGTGCGGGTACTGGTGCGGGAACCAGCCGAGGAGCAGGTACTGGTGCGGGAACCAGCCGAGGTGCAGGTACTGGTGTGGGAACCAGCCGAGGTGCAGGTACTGGTGTGGGAACCAGCCGAGGTGCAGGTACTGGTCTGGGAACCAGCCGAGGTGCAGGTACTGGTCTGGGAACCAGCCGAGGTGCAGGTACTGGTCTGGGAACCAGCCGAGGTGCAGGTACTGGTCTGGGAACCAGCCGAGGTGCAGGTACTGGTCTGGGAACCAGCCGAGGTGCAGGTACTGGTGTGGGAACCAGCCGAGGTGCAGGTACTGGTGTGGGAACCAGCCGAGGTGCAGGTACTGGTGTGGGAACCAGCCGAGGTGCAGGTACTGGAACCTGTGGTGGAGCTGGTGCTAGCCTTAGCCTTGGCGCTAGCTTAGGTGCAGGTGGCCTAGCTGGCGGTTGCGGCTTAGCAGGCCGAAGGACTGGTGGCGGTGGCCGAGCAGGAGGTTGCGGCTTAGCACGCCGTTGTGCCACCCCACTCGCACAGCTCCCAGTACTAGCCCCCCCCTCAAAAAGCGGATCCCAGACGCGCTCCTTGCGGATTGGAACCGTCTTCAAGGGTGGGCGGAGGGAGGTCGGGGGGAGGGCTGAATCCTCTCCTCTAAATTGTCCAAACTGTCTATTGTCACCCCACACTTGAGACTGGGACTGACTAGATTTAGTCCTTAAAAAAATGTCCTGATAATGATTAATCGCAGAGTTAAGGTTACTTGAAAATGGCTGGCAGGAAGAATTGACATGATGTCTAAAAAAGTCTTTGTCTATGACGTCATCCAAAATGGACGGGACAACGTCATCAAGCGGCGTGTCATCAGGGGGTGCCGGCGGAATGACGTCATCGCTGCAGTCCCAGTGATTGACAGGCCAGTCATAACAGTCTTCGGTAAGGTAGTTGATGAGATTAACAGACCTTTGAAGAGGTGAATCTTGGGCTGAATGTAGCTTGCTGTGTACCGGTGGAGGAGTCTGTGGGAGTGGCGCGTCTTGGCAGCGAAGTGAAGACCTCTTTGGTGGCTTCCGTCTTCGCTGACGCGTCCGGTGGTGCGGAGGTGTGGCGATGTCCTCGGGCCAAACGGAGTGGATTGGGACCAACTCTCCGTTAGGACCCCATATCAGGTCCTGGCGCTCCGAGTGGGAATAGCGGAGAGTCTCCGCCTCCATTGCTCGCAACACCATCCACGCACCTTCGTCCATCTCCTCCGACGTGCTCGTTGCGGGAGAACTTCTTGCTGGCTTCCTACTGTAACGACCGGGTCGCATCGTGGTGCGGTGGTGTTCTCCCAAGGATGCAGACGGCTCGGACACAGCTTGCAGGTAGGAAAATGATTTATTTTGGAACTAAATCAGGCAGGAGAAAAACAAAAACGACTAGCGTGGGAGCTAGCAAGCAAAATAACATAGCATGAGAGCTAGCAGGAAACAAAGTGGTCGTTAGCTGTTGCGTGAAAGCAAATTAGGAAGCCAGGCCGAGTGAGGCCCGGGCAAAGACTAAATAGCCCTCTGATCAGTGCTCGGGCAACAGGTGCGCGTCCCGAACGCTGATCAGAGGCAGGTGAGTAAAATCTGCAGTCATGGCAACAGAAACAAACACGTGACGCTAAAGTGAAAACAAATTGTGATCCGAGCAGCAGATCCTAACAATAATGATGCAATATGTACATATCGCTAGCCTAAATAGCATGTTAGCATCGATTAGCTTGCAGTCATGCAGTGACCAAATATGTCTGATTAGCACTCCACACAAGTCAATAACATCAACAGAACTCACCTTTGTGCACTCATGCACAACGTTAAAAGTTTGGTGGACAAAATGAGACAGAAAAAGAAGTGGCATAAAACACGTCCTAGAAAGTCGGTGAAAGTTATACATGTAAACAAACTATACGGTGAGTTCAAGGACGGCCAAAATAAGTAGGACAAAACGGCGCTCGCCAAATACTCGAATCAGTGAAGCATATTTAATATAAACAGTGTGCTTTATAACAATTAGGGAGGTTTGTGTCATGTTTGTCCTCCTACAGAAACCATACTAAAACAAAAAAATAGATTTTTTTCCCCTCATCTTTTTCCATTCTTCATACATTTTTGAAAAATCTCCAGAGAGCCACTAGGGCGGCGCTAAAGAGCCGCATAGAGCCACGGGTTGCCGACCCCCGGTCTATACCTTTAATGCTAACACCTGTACCTGGGCAAATTGTTGCTGGCATCAAATTCTAAAGTTAATGATTATATGCACACAAAAAAAAATGTTTATCAGTTTGAACATCACCCGAACGCCTCCCTAGAGAGGTGTTTAGGGCACGTCCGACCCGTAGGAGGCCACAGGGAAGACCCAGGACACGTTGGGAAGACTACGTCTCCCGGCTGGCCTGGGAACGCCTCGGGATCCCCCGGGAAGAGCTGGACGAAGTGGCTGGGGAGAGGGAAGTCTGGGTTTCCCTGCTTAGGGGACGGCGTGGCGAAGTTGGGAGAGTGGCCGTGCCAGCAATCTGAGAGTTACTGGTTCAATCCCCACCTTCTACCATCCTAGTGACATCCGTTGTGTCCTTGAGCAAGACACTTCACCCTTGCTCCTGATGGGTCCTAGTTAGCGCCTTGCATGGCAGCTCCTGCCATCAGTGTGTGAATGTGTGTGTGTGTGTGTGTATGGGTGAATGTGGAAATAGTGTCAAAGCGCTTTGAGTTCCTTAAAAAAAAAAGGTAGAAAAGCGCTATACAAGTACAACCCATTTACCATTTACTTAGGCTGCTGCCCCCGCGACCCGACCTCGGATAAGCGGAAGAAGATGGATGGATGGATGGAACATCAAATATGTTGTCTTTGTAGTATATTCAACTGAATATTGGTTGAAAATGATTTGCAAATCATTGTATTCTGTTTATATTTACATCTAACACAGGGGTCACCAACGCGGTGCCCGCGGGCACCAGGTAGCCCGTAAGGACCAGATAAGTAGCCCATCCTGTTCTAAAAATAGCTCAAATAGCAGCACTTACCAGTGAGCTGCCTCTATTTTTTAAATTTTATTTATTTACTAGCAAGCTGGTCTCGCTTTCCTCGACATTTTTAATTCTAAGAGAGACAAAACTCAAATAGAATTTGAAAATCCAAGAAAATATTTTAAAGACTTGGTCTTCACTAACTGACAAAGAAACAGATTTGGTGTCCAGTTCAAAGTGTGACATGATTTATTTAAGAATTGGAGAGTTGACTTTAGTATTTTACATGAGTTATTATTTGTACAAACATGGTGCAAAGTCATTCATGATTTGTTCAAAAATGTTAGTGGCTAGCTAGTTAAAATGGGATATTGTGATTTCACAAGAGTGATCATTTGGTTCAATTTGAAAAATGTGCACTTAGAGACAATATAAAAATGAATTGTTGCATATTGAAATTTGTCTGTTTCTATATATATTTATTGTGAGAAATCATTAAGATGATCAGTGTTTCCACAAAGATAAATATCATTAATTATTAATAATAACATAGAGTTAAAGGTAAATTGAGCAAATTGGCTGTTTCTGGCAATTTATTTAAGTGTGTATCAAACTGGTAGCCCTTCGCATTAACCAGTACCCAAGAAGTAGCTCTTGGTTTCAAAAAGGTTGGTGACCCCTGATCTAACACAATTTCCCAACTCATATGGAAACGGGGTTTGTACTTTGAGCATGAGCGACTCCAAAGTTTGTTTTTCCGACTTCTTTTCCGGAAATCTGAAGGTTGTCCCTAGTCTGAATGACATCGTTATCACTTCCTAGTTCAGGGGTCGGCAACCCGCGGCTCTAGAGCCGCATGCGGCTCTTTAGCGCCGCCCTAGTGGCTCTCTGGAGATTTTTCAAAAATGTATGAAGAATGGAAAAAGATGAGGGGAAAAAAATCTATTTTTTTGTTTTAGTATGGTTTCTGTAGGAGGACAAACATGACACAAACCTCCCTAATTGTTAGAAATCACACTGTTTATATTAAACATGCTTCACTGATTTGAGTATTTGGCGAGCGCCGTTTTGTCCTACTAATTTTGGCGGTCCTTGAACTCACTGTATAGTTTGTTTACATGTATAACTTTCACCGACTTTCTAGGACGTGTTTTATGCCACTTCTTTTTCGGTCTCATTTTGTCCACCCCACTTTTAACGTTGTGCGTGAGTGCACAAAGGTGAGTTTTGTTGATGTTATTGACTTGTGTGGAGTGCTAATCAGACATATTTGGTCACTGCATGACTGCAAGCTAATCGATGCTAACATGCTATTTAGGCTAGCGATATGTACATATTACATCATTATGCCTCATTTGTAGCTATATTTGAGGTCATTTAGTTTCCTTTAAGTCATCTTAATTAAATGTATATCTTATGACACATGTAATATGGCTTTTAATTTTTTGCGGCTCCAGACAGATTTGTTTTTGTATTTTTGGTCCAAAATGGCTCTTTCAACATTTTGGGTTGCCGACCCCTGTCCTAGTTGCTTCTACTCAAACAACTCTTTCACTAACCTGCCTGTGGAGATGTTCCACCTTTTTGTAAATACACCATATAGATTTTTTTCCAAGATATAAATCTTCACGCACGCTGTGCGTATTTGCCACAAATTGCGCTTTTATGTTTACACAAACGTGCTCTGATGTGCCATGCAAAGGCGAGCGTATTCCACTTTTGTTTGGGTTTGTCGAGCTCTGTCAAGCCGCCAGCTGGAAGACGAGCGCGGGGCGGATAACACGCGTCACAATCGCAAACGGGGAGTCTAACTCACCGTTTCATGTGCAAAGAAATGTCAAGTCTTAAAGCCCCTTTTTCCACACATGCACGGCGACGGCTTGTCTTCTTTACTCGGCTCACAGCC
The DNA here is from genome assembly GCF_033978785.1 of Entelurus aequoreus. Lineage (NCBI taxonomy): Eukaryota > Metazoa > Chordata > Actinopteri > Syngnathiformes > Syngnathidae > Entelurus > Entelurus aequoreus. The sequence goes on from NC_084736.1 coordinate 446,546, forward strand.
GCTCGACTCGCGGCCTCACTTTTTCTCCAATGCAGCAGTTTCTTGCACCGAAAAGTCTCAAAAATCAAGCCATGTATAGCGAATATCAGTCATGGCATTTTGGGTTTCCTCCATCCGCCCAGCAACTTGAGGGTTCCAGGTTCGATCCCAGCTTCCGCCATGCAAGTCACTGCCGTTGTGTCCTTGGGCAAGATACTTTACCCACCTGCTCCCAGTGCCACCCACACTGGTTTAAATGTAACTTCGATCAGTGTTTTTCAACCACTGTACCAGACACAGTCTGGTGTGCTGTGGGATATTACCTAATTTCACCTATTTGGGTTAAAAATATTTTTTGCAAACCAGTAATTATAGTCTGCAAATGATGTGTTGTTGTTGAGTGTCGGTGCTGTCTAGAGCTCGGCAGAGTAACCGTGTAATACTCTTCCATATCAGTAGGTGGCAGCCGGTAGCTAATTGCTTTGTAGATGTCGGAAACAGGTAAAAGGGTGTAATGCTTAAACCAAAAATAAACAAAAGGTGAGTGCCCCTAAGAAAAGGCATTGAAGCTTAGGGAAGGCTATGCAGAACCAAACTAAAACTGAACTGGCTACAAAGTAAACAAAAACAGAATGCTGGACGACAGCAAAGACTTACTGTGGAGCAAAGACGGCGTCCAAAAAGTACATCCGAACATGACATGACAATCAACAATGTCCACACTAAGAAGGATGAAAACAACTGAAATATTCTTGATCGCTAAAAAAGAAGCAGGTGCGGGAAATATCGCTCAAAGGAAGACGTGAAACTGCGACAGGAAAATACCAAAAAAAGAGGAAAAAGCCACCGAAATAGGAGCGCAAGACAAGAACTAAAACACTACACACAGGAAAACAGCAAAAAACTCCGAATAAGTCACGGCGTGATGTGACAGGTGGTGACAGTACACCTACTTTGAGACAAGAGCTATATTGATGCATGTTTGGTTATGGTTTAAAGTCATATCCAACAATTGCGACAACGACTTTTTACTGTCAACTGAGTTTCGTTTTTTAACGATTTCACCTATTTGGGTTAAAAATATTTTTTGCAAACCAGTAATTATAGTCTGCAAATGATGTGTTGTTGTTGAGTGTCAGTGCTGTCTAGAGCTTGGCAGAGTAACCGTGTAATACTCTTCCATATCAGTAGGTGGCAGCCGGTAGCTAATTGCTTTGTAGATGTCGGAAACGGGTAAAAAGGTGTCTCATGCTTAAACCAAAATTAAACAAAAGGTGAGTGCCCCTAAGAAAAGGCATTGAAGCTTAGGGAAGGCTATGCAGAACGAAACTAAAACTGAACTGGCTACAAAGTAAACAAAAACAGAATGCTGGACGACAGCAAAGACTTACTGTGGAGCAAAGACGGCGTCCACAAAGTACATCCGAACATGACATGACAATCGACAATGTCCCCACGAAGAAGGATGAAAACAACTGAAATATTCTTGATTGCTAAAACAAAGTAGATGCGGGAAATATCGCTCAAAGGAAGACGTGAAACTGCGACAGGAAAATACCAAAAAAAGGGACAAAGCCACCAAAATAGGAGCGCAAGACAAGAACGAAAACACTAAACACAGGAAAACAGAAAAAAAAACTCCAAATAAGTCAGGGCGTGATGTGACAGGTGGTGACAGTACACCTACTTTGAGACAAGAGCTATATTGATGCATGCTTCGGTATGCTTTAAAGTCATATCCAACAATTGCGACAACGACTTTTTACTGTCAACTGAGTTTCGTTTTTTAACGATTTCACCTATTTGGGTTAAAAATATGTTTTGCAAACCAGTAATTATAGTCTGCAAATGATGTGTTGTTGTTGAGTGTCGGTGCTGTCTAGAGCTCGGCAGAGTAACCGTGTAATACTCTTCCATATCAGTAGGTGGCAGCCGGTAGCTAATTGCTTTGTAGATGTCGGAAACAGGTAAAAAGGTGTCTCATGCTTAAACCAAAAATAAACAAAAGGTGAGTGCCCCTAAGAAAAAGCATTGAAGCTTAGAGAAGGCTATGCAGAACCAAACTAAAACTGAACTGGCTACAAAGTAAACAAAAACAGAATGCTGGACGACAGCAAAGACTTACTGTGGAGCAAAGACGGCGTCCACGATGTACATCCGAGCATGACATGACAATCAACAATGTCCCCACGAAGAAGGATGAAAACAACTGAAATATTCTTGATCGCTAAAACAAAGCAGGTGCGGGAAATATCGCTCAAAGGAAGACGTGAGACTGCGACAGGAAAATACCAAAAAAAGAGAAAAAGCCACCAAAATAGGAGCGCAAGACAAGAACTAAAACACTACACACAGGAAAGCAGAAAAAAAACTCAAAATAAGTCAGGGCGTGATGTGACAGGTGGTGACAGTACACCTACTTTGAGACAAGAGCTATAGTGATGCATGCTTGGTTATGCTTTAAAGTCATATCCAACAATTGCGACAACGACTTTTTACTGTCAACTGAGTTTCGTTTTTTAACGATTTCACCTATTTGGGTTAAAAATATTTTTTGCAAACCAGTAATTATAGTCTGCAAATAATGTGTTGTTGTTGAGTGTCGGTGCTGTTTAGAGCTCGGCAGAGTAACCGTGTAATACTCTTCCATATCAGTAGGTGGCAGCCGGTAGCTAATTGCTTTGTAGATGTCGGGAACAGCGGGAGGCAGAGTGCAGGTAAAAAGGTGTCTCATGCTTAAACCAAAATTAAACAAAAGGTGAGTGCCCCTTAGAGAAGGCATTGAAGCTTAGGGAAGGCTATGCAGAACAAAACTAAAACTGAACTGGCTACAAAGTAAACAAAAACAGAATGCTGGATGACAGCAAAGACTTACTGTGGAGCAAAGACGGCGTCCACAATGTACATCCGAACATGACATGACAATCAACAATGTCCCCACAAATAAGGATGAAAACAACTGAAATAATCTTGATTGCTAAAACAAAGTAGATGCGGGAAATATCGCTCAAAGGAAGGCATGAAACTGTGACAGGAAAATACCAAAAAAAGAGGAAAAAGCCACTATAATAGGAGCGCAAGACAAGAACTAAAACAATACACACAGGAAAACAGCAAAAGACTCCAAATAAGTCAGGGCGTGATGTGACAGGTGGTGACAGTACACCTACTTTGAGACAAGAGCTATAGTGATGCATGCTTGGTTATGCTTTAAAGTCATATCCAACAATTGCGACAACGACTTTTTACTGTCAACAGAGTTTCGTTTTTTAACGATTTCACCTATTTGGGTTAAAAATATTTTTTGCAAACCAGTAATTATAGTCTGCAAATGATGTGTTGTTGTTGAGTGTCGGTGCTGTCTAGAGCTCGGCAGAGTAACCGTGTAATACTCTTCCATATCAGTAGGTGGCAGCCGGTAGCTAATTGCTTTGTAGATGTTGGAAACGGGTAAAAAGGTGTCTCATGCTTAAACCAAAATTAAACAAAAGGTGAGTGCCCCTAAGAAAAGGCATTGAAGCTTAGGGAAGGCTATGCAGAATGAAACTAAAACTGAACTGGCTACAAAGTAAACAAAAACAGAATGCTGGACGACAGCAAAGACTTACTGTGGAGCAAAGACGGCGTCCACAAAGTACATCCGAACATGACATGACAATCAACGATGTCCCCACGAAGAAGGATGAAAACAACTGAAATATTCTTGATCGCTAAAACAAAGCAGGTGCGGGAAATATCGCTCACAGGAAGACGTGAAACTGCTACCGGAAAATACCAAAAAAAGAGAAAAAGCCACCAAAATAGGAGCGCAAGACAAGAACGAAAACACTAAACACAGGAAAACAGAAAAAAAACTCCAAATAAGTCAGGGCGTGATGTGACAGGTGGTGACAGTACACCTACTTTGAGACAAGAGCTATAGTGATGCATGCTTGGTTATGGTTTAAAGTCATATCCAACAATTGCGACAACGACTTTTTACTGTCAACTGAGTTTCGTTTTTTAACGATTTCACCTATTTGGGTTAAAAATATTTTTTGCAAACCAGTAATTATAGTCTGCAAATGATGTGTTGTTGTTGAGTGTCGGTGCTGTCTAGAGCTCTGCAGAGTAACCGTGTAATACTCTTCCATATCAGTAGGTGGCAGCCGGTAGCTAATTGCTTTGTAGATGTCGGAAACAGGTAAAAAGGTGTCTCATGCTTAAACCAAAAATAAACAAAAGGTGAGTGCCCCTAAGAAAAGGCATTGAAGCTTAGGGAAGGCTATGCAGAACCAAACTAAAACTGAACTGGCTACAAAGTCAACAAAAACAGAATGCTGGACGACAGCAAAGACTTACTGTGGAGCAAAGACGGCGTCCACAAAGTACATCCGAACATGACATGACAATCAACAATGTCCCCACAAAGAAGGATGAAAACAACTGAAATATTCTTGTTGCTAAAACTAAATAGGTGCGGGAAATATCGCTCAAAGGAAGACATGAAACTGCTACAGGAAAATACCAAAAAAAGAGGAAAAAGCCACCAAAATAGGAGCGCAAGACAAGAACTAAAACACTACACACAGGAAAACAGAAAAAAAAGTCCAAATAAGTCAGGGTGTGATGTGACAGGTGGTGACAGTACACCTACTTTGAGACAAGAGCTATAGTGATGCATGCTTGGTTATGCTTTAAAGTCATATCCAACAATTGCGACAACGACTTTTTACTGTCAACTGAGTTTTGTTTTTTAATGATTGCTGCCTCCGGATTTTTTCAACGCAAAAAATGTGCCTTGGCTCAAAAAAGGTTGGAAAAACACCGACTTAGATCATGTATAGTGCTTTGAGTCACGAGAGAAAAGCGCTATATAAATATAATTCACATCACTGCAAAAAAAAAAAAAAAAAGCATACCGTATTTTTCGGACTATACGTCGCAGTTTTTTTCATAGTGCGACTTATACTCAGGAGCGACTTATGTGTGAGATTATTAACACATTAGCGTAAAATATCAAATAATATTATTTATCTCATTCACGTTATCTCATTGACAAACGTATAAGATTTCATGGGATTTAGCGATTAGGAGTGACAGATTGTTTGGTAAACGTATAGCATGTTCTATATGTTATAGTTATTTGAATGACTCTTACCATAATATGTTACGTTAACATACCAGGCACCTTCTCAGTTGGTTATTTATGCCTCATATAACGTACACTTATTCAGCCTGTTGTTCACCAATTCTTTATTTATTTTAAATTGCCTTTCAAATGTCTATTCTTAGTGTTGGCTTTTATCAAATACATTTCCCCAAAAAATGCGACTTATACTCCAGTGCGACTTATATATGTTTTTTTCCTTCTTAATTATGCATTTTTCAGCCGGTGCGACTTATACTCCGGAGCGACTTATACTCCGAAAAATACGGCACTGCAACTAACTTATTGTATGTTAAGGAGTTTTAAATGTAAAAAAAAAAAAAAAAAAGTCATAGCTTGTTTGTTGTATATGACACATTTTATTACGTTTCTACTAGAGATGTCCGATAACATCGGCCGATATATGCGTTAAAATGTAATATCGGAAATTATCGGTATCGTATTTTTTTTTTATTTTTATTAAATCAACATAAAAAACACAAGATACACTTACAATTAGTGCACCAACCCAAAAAAACCTCCCTCCCCCATTTACCCTCATTCACACAAAAGAGTTGTTTCTTTCTGTTATTAATATTCTGGTTCCTACATTATATATCAATATATATCAATACAGTCTGCAAGGGATACAGTCCGTAAGCACACATGATTGTGCGTGCTGCTGGTCCACTAATAGTACTAACCTTTAACAGTTAATTTTACTAATTTTCATTCATTACTAGTTTCTATGTAACTGTTTTTATATTGTTGTACTTTCTTTTTTATTCAAGAAAATGTTTTTAATTTATTTATCATATTTTACTAACTTTTTTAAAAAGTACCTTATCTTCACCATACCTGGTTGTCCAAATTAGGCATAATAATGTGTTAATTCCACGACTGCATATATCGGTTGATATCGGTATCGGTTGATATCGGTATCGGTAACTAAAGAGTTGGACAATATCGGAATATCGGATATCGGCAAAAAGCCATTATCGGACATCCCTACCTTCTACTTAATTACTTAATTAATGTAGCTTACCACCATCAATGTGTGAATGTGGAGTGAATTAATGGTTTTGATGGTCTAGAAAATCTATATAAATCAAATCCATTATTATTAATAGTATTAACATTTCCATTTTAGCTTTTTTTTTTTTTTTTCAGGTGTTTTTTTTAATGTACCGAGAACCAATAAAATAAAAAGTGCTGCAGGCCACACTTTTGACCCTCTGCTGTTATTTTTTTATGAATTATTTACTTGAAGCTTTATATTCCACGCAGTTTTTCAGTCTTGCATGGACGCTTCTCCCTCCCCTAACATGAGCTATTTAAAAACATCTGCTGCGTGTTAATCAAACAAACAAAAAAGCTATTTAAATGTAAAGCCACTGTATTTACTTTCAATCAGCATGGATCATTTACGTTATGGGAATTACTTGCTTTTTTTTTTTTTTTTTTTTTTTTTTTTGCAAATGTGTGCCATGCAGCCCTCTAAATGTTATTCAAAGCAAATATTCCTCTTATGTCAGCACTCGTGAAACATAATACGCCGCTGTGAGGTTATTCACTTCAACGCTCATTAACATTCTCTTTTTCTCCATTAAAAAAAACAAAAAACCCTGAAAGTTAATACAAGAAACTTATTTTTTAAACAATAAATTATGTCATTGCCTTAAAGCAGGGGTGTCCATTTGCGGCCCGCAGGTCATTTTTTAACGGCCCCACGGCACATTTTTAAAATACGATTGAAAAATTTTTAAACGTAAAAAGTGGTATAAAAGAGCAAAAAGGTGAAATGTAACAAGAAAATGTTGCAATGTTTACTTTTAATAACACAAAGCTGCCATGCAGGCTGTTTCTTTCTTTAAAAAATAATAATGAATCAAAATCAATGTTATTATGAATTATTGACCTATTCAAAAGGCTCCAATTACGTCACGTTAAATATTCCACTTTGAGATATTTTTGGGGGAAAATGTAGCATATTTTGTGTTTGCCATATAAAAAACTGAGCTGTTTTTTGTTTTGTTTTTTTAAAAAAGAAAGGCCTAAAACGAACAAACAAAAAACATAAACAACAATAAAACTTATAATTGACGGATAAATCTCAAGTTGATCTCGAGATTATTGTGTTAAAAGTAAACAGTAAAAAAAATTTATAATTTATTTTTTTAACACTTTAATGAGTAGGACCCTTTTGGATCCCCAATAATTTGAGTGTGATTAGTTTTTAAGTGTCATTGCTCAAAAAATAATAATGAATTAAAATCAATGATGTTATGAGTTATTGACCTTTTTAAGGCTCAAATTATTATATAATCTCAAATATTCCACTTTAAAAAAATCATTGGGGGAAAATATTGCATATTTTGTATTTTTTCCTTAAAAAAACAGGGTTTTCTTTGACAAAATAGCATACAACTTAAATCTTTAAAAACATTATATTGACAGATAGACCTAATGTTGATCTAGGGATTTAAAACTTGAATAATAATAAAAATAATAATACTGAATAATGACACATTTTTAATATTTTTTGGACCAAAACCAAGCCTGAGTGGAGGCCTAAATGTATATTTGTTTTACATATATTGTATTGGTTTTTAAAATAACAAATATCAAAATGGCCCCCGCTTGCTTTGATTTGTCAGTGTGCGGCCCTCAGTGGAAAAAGTTTGGACACCCCTGCCTTAAAAACTTTGGTTGTAAAATGCAAGCAGAAAATATAAATATACTCTTAAGTTATGTATATGTATAGGCTGGGGGTCAGCAACCCGCGGCTCTAGAGCCACATGCGGCTCTTTAGCGCCACCCTGGTGGCTCCATGTAGTTTGTTTTTTTTTAAATGTATGGAAATGGAACAAAAATGGGGTGAAAAATATGATTTTTGTTGTAAAATGGTTTCTGTAGGAGGACAAACACGACACAAACCTTCCTAATAGAAAGCCCACTGTTTATATTATAATGCATATGTTCCTTGACTGCACTTAAATGTAGAGTATATGTAGAATATATTTGTTATTTATATATTATATATTATATTATATTATATTATTTATTTATTTATATTTATTATTGCCTATTGTGAGCGAACTGTGGTGCTGAATTTCCCCCAGGGATCAATAAAGTACTTTCTACTATATTCTATTTAATATGTTTGTTTTTATGCTTCACTGATGAGAGTATTTGGCCAGCGCCGTTTTGTCCTACTCATTTTTTTAGCGGCCCGTTGAACTCACCGTTGTGTGGACTGTTACTCAAAAGTGTGTTTAAATGTCTCCGAAGCTGCCACAGAAAGACGCGTTTTATGCCACTCCATTGTCTCATTTTGTCCACCAAACGTTTTATGCTGTGCGTGAATGCACAAAGGTGAGCTTTGACGATGTTATTGACTTGTTGGAGTGCTAATAAATAAACATTTAGTCACTGAATGACTGCAAGCTAATCAATGCTAACATGCAATATAGGCTTGCTATGTGTACACTTATATAAGACTTTTAAAGTTATTTTGATAGTAGGCTAATATAGCTAATATAGACACTTACGTCATGTGTTGTCTTCATTATAACACTTATATAAGACTTTTAAAGTCATTTTGATAGTAGGCTAATATAGCTAATATAGACACTTACATCATGTGTTGCCTTCATTATAACACTTATATAAGACTTTTAAAGTCATTTTGATAGTAGGCTAATATAGCTAATATAGACACTTACATCATGTGTTGCCTTCATTATAACACTTAGTTAAGACTTTTAAAGTCATTTTGATAGTAGGCTAATACAGCCAATATAGACACTTACATCATGTGTTGTCTTCATTATAACACTTATATAAGACTTTTAAAGTCATTTTGACAGTAGGCTAATATAGCTAATATAGACACTAACATTATGTGTTGTCTTCATTATAACACTTATATAAGACTTTTAAAGTCATTTTGATAGTAGGCTAATACAGCTAATATAGACACTTACCTCATGTGTTGCCTTCATTATAACACTTATATAAGACTTTTAAAGTCATTTTGATAGTTGGCTAATATAGCTAATATAGACACTAACATTATGTGTTGTCTTCATTATAACACTTATATAAGACTTTTAAAGTCATTTTGATAGTAGGCTAATATAGCTAATATAGACACTTACATCATGTGTTGTCTTCATTATAACACTTATATAAGACTTTTAAAGCCATTTTGATAGTAGGCTAATATAGCTAATATAGACACTTACATCATGTGTTGTCTTCATTATAACACTTATATAAGACTTTTAAAGTCATTTTGATAGTAGGCTAATATAGCTAATATAGACACTTACATCATGTGTTGTCTTCATTATAACACTTATATAAGACTTTTAAAGTCATTTTGATAGTAGGCTAATATAGACACTTACATCATGTGTTGTCTTCATTATAACACTTATATAAGACTTTTAAAGCCATTTTGATAGTAGGCTAATATAGCTAATATAGACACTTACATCATGTGTTGTCTTCATTATAACACTTATATAAGACTTTTAAAGTCATTTTGATAGTAGGCTATTATAGCTAATATAGACACTTACATCATGTGTTGTCTTCATTATAACACTTATATAAGACTTTTAAAGTCATTTTGATAGTAGGCTAATATAGACACTTACATCATGTGTTGCCTTCATTATAACACTTATATAAGACTTTAGATTTTTTGCGCCTCCAGACCGATTACTTTTTTGTATTTGTGGTCCAATAGGGCTCTTTCAACGTTTTGGGTGGCCGACCCCTGGTATAGGCGGTATAGCTCGGTTGGTAGAGCGGCCATGCCAGCAATTTGAGGGTTCCAGGTTCGATCCCTGCTTCCGCCATCCTCGTCACTGCCGTTGTGTCCTTGGACAAGACACTTTACCCACCTGCTCCCAGTGCCAACCACACTGGTTTAAATGGAACTTAGATATTGGGTTTCACTATGTAAAGCGCTTTGAGTCACCAGAGAAAAGCGGTATATAAATATTAGGGGTGTAACGGTACGTGTATTTGTATTGAACCGTTTCGGTTCGGTTCGGAGGTGGACCGAGGCTAATTCGCTTTTCGCGTAACTTTAGCTCATTTTGCGGTGTGTGTGTGTTACGGACAGCAAAGCCCTGTCTGTCTGTTATTTCACTTTAGCTTTTTCTGTGTTGATTGAGCTGTGTTGAAGCAGCAAAAAAGGACATTATGTTAAACGAAGAGTTTCTGTCTCTGATAGTTGATATAATAATGTAACTGCAGCATTCAGCCTACATGAACTCCATGGTGTTCAGGGGTGAATAGTCTCTCCTATTGCTATTGTAGTATTTTTTCAGCTATAGTTACATTAATCATTAGTAATGCAGCAGCCTAGTTTTGAATGGCAGGGTCCCTGCTATCACATGTTGATGAAAATATAACATTTACATAATAAAAATCAACTACAGGCTTCCCAAATGCTGTAATAAATTAAGCATGATGAGTTGACTTGAAACTATTTAATGTTGCACTTTTTATATGTAGAAGAAAAGTTTTGTCATTGTATTTCATCTGAGCAACAACTTGAGGCAGTTTAATGTGGGCAGAATTATTATAGTGTTCCCAATGTTACAAGGATAAAGACATTGTTTACACATTTGGTAAATAAATAACCAAAAAAGTATATTTTGTTGTTTTCTTACTGTACCGAACCGTGACCTCTAAACCGAGGTACGTACCGAACCGAAATTTTTGTGTACCGTTACACCCCTAATAAATATAATTCACTTCACTTCACTTCACTATGTTTCTGGCATTGATTTTTTTTTAGGGATGCCCGATAATGGCTTTTTGCAGATATCCGATATTCCGATATTGTCCAACTCTTTAATTACCGACACCGATATCAACCGATACCGATATATACAGTCGTGGAATTAACACATTATTATGCCTAATTTGGACAACCAGGTATGGTGAAGATAAGGTCCTTTTTAAAAAAAAATTATAAAATAACATAATATAAATCAATTAAAAACATTTTCTTGAATAAAAAAGAAAAATATAAAAACAGTTACATAGAAACTAGTAATGAATGAAAATGAGTAAAATTAACTGTTAAAGGTTAGTACTATTAGTGGAGCAGCAGCACGCACAATCATGTGTGCTTACGGACTGTATCCCTTGCAGACTGTATTGATATATATTAATATATAATGTAGGACCCTACCAGAATATTAATAACAGAAAGAAACAACCCTTTTGTGTGAATGAGTGTAAATGGGGGAGGGTGGTTTTTAGTAGAGATGTCCGATAATATCGGTCTGCCGATATTATCGGCCGATAAATGCGTTAAAATGTAATATCGGAAATTATCGGTATCGTTTTTTTTATTATCAGTATCGTTTTTTGTTTTTTTTGGTTTTTTTTTTTAATTAAATCCACATAAAAAACACAAGATATACTTACAATTAGTGCACCAACCCAAAAAACCTCCCTCCCCTATTTACACTCATTCACACAAAAGGGTTGTTTCTTTCTGTTATTAATATTCTGGTTCCTACATTATATATCAATATATATCAATACAGTCTGCAAGGGATACAGTCCGTAAGCACACATGATTGTGCGTGCTGCTGGTCCACTAATAGTACTAACCTTTAACTGTTAATTTTAGGAATTTTCATTAATTACTAGTTTGTATGTAACTGTTTTTATATTGTTTTACTTTATTTTTTATTTATGAAAATGTTTTTAATTTATTTATCTTATTTTATTTGATTCATTTTTTTTTAAAAAGGACCTTATCTTCACCATACCTGGTTGTCCAAATTAGGCATAATAATGTGTTAATTCCACGACTGTATATATCGGTTGATATCGGTATCGGTTGATATCGGTATCGGTAATTAAAGAGTTGGACAATATCGGCATATCGGATATCGGCAAAAAGCCATTATCGGACATCCCTAGTTTTTAGGGTTGGTGCACTAATTGTAAGTGTATCTTGTGTTTTTTTATGTTGATTTAATTTAATTTAAAAAAAATAAAATAAAAAAAACGATAATAAAAATTTAAAAAAAACGCAGGCCGATATTATCGGATGTATCCAATTTTTTTAAATAAATAAACCAATTTACATCATCTATTTTTTTTAGAACAGGTTATTTTTAAAATGCCAATTCCACATCGGAAATATTAATGATCAATTCCGCCGCATGTTTCTTTATTAGAGGCTCTCAAATTCTCCCGTATAATTACAATTAAAAATCATCAGTGCAGACGGTTAATTTGAAGCTTATCCCAGGTATGTTAGTGACAGATAAGAATGATTAAATCCACCGGCGCATTAACGAGAATCGAGGAGGGAAATAATCCCTTTTTAAGAAAAAAGGCATTTCTGCGGGAGGAAGCCAAAATGTCAAGTGCCATTCGATTTTATGGAAGATCTTTTTTTTTTTTTTTAAAGGGAAATGATCTTTCGCTGCACCCTTTTGAACGGATACGATAATGTAACGTGTCTTTTCCTCGGTTATGTCAAACGCCATGGTTATTTTCTTGGAAAACATTTAGTCCTGCAGGGGGAAGGAAAAACAGCTGCAAGACAAAGCGGCACATCTTAATGGCGGTAATTAATTGCGCAAATTTGTCCCTATTAAATAAAACTAACACACACTGAGAGAAAACTCTATTAGCGTTAATTAAGCCTGATATCCTAATGCAGTGTGCGAGGGGGGGGGGGGGGTTGCAGGCAAGCCGGTGCTTTGGCTGCACATGCCCCCACCTTCCCCTGTCTCCTCATGATAGTGCACGGCCATGCAGCTTACTTCCTGCCCCTGGGCTGCCTCCCCCCTCCTCCTCCTCCTCCTCCTCTGGAGAGTTGGAAATGAGAAATGGAAATGGAAAATACCAGGAGGTGCTAAATTAGCTGCCTGATCTGCACTTATTGCTGCATGCACCCCCCTCCCTCCCCTCTCCTCGCCCCCTCCCTCATATTACTTTGCCAATCTGTGCCCTCCCCGCCACCACCTTCCTTCTCCCATTTAGCATTCCAGGCTTGCTCGGAGTTATAGCAGATTCATCAAATGTGTTGGGGCGCACGTGTGTGTGTGTGTGTGTGTGTGTGTGTGTGTGTGTGTGTGAATGAATGAATGCACCATGATCAGTTAAATTGAAAATCAGCGTCTGCATGACAGGCCCGACCTGACACCTCCCGTAATTAGAGAGAAAAATGACGGCGTCCGGATGCATAATAGAGGAAAAACAATTTACACTCTCCCCCATAATGATCCCGGCGTTCAAATTGAAAATTTCTGCGGCTATACGGGCCCAAATTGAATTCATAAAGTATGATTCATGGGCGTCCTCCATCCTTTTCTTTGCCTGGTGCACACAAACACACACATTGATTGGTGGTTTTTTTTTTCTCCTTCCTCCTCTCCTTCTACTTCTTCTCTCCAAGCATGCATCTCCCAGGCAAGAAAAAAAAAGCTTAACTACTTAAGCAAATCACTAATTTCACCTTAAGGCCACCAATGTGCAGCCAGCGATACTCCTATTCAGGCTGCTAATGAATTATAGATGAACTGGGCACACGTCCCAATAGCCTCAGAGAGTGTTGGGGAAGAAAAAATTAAAAATAAATAAATAAAATACACATCCCCCCCCCCTGTCTATAGATTCAATTGGAGCCTAGAGTTGGGATTTTCCTTGACACGTCGCACGCGTAATAATAATAATGCAATTGAATTTAGAAGTAGGCTCACTGTAAAAATGTAGCCGCGTAATTTCACAGCATTTTTAAAGTATTTTTTCCACAGAAAAATAATGTAATAAAAAATTACGTGAACATTGCAACAAATGACTGCAAAAATGATGATAGCCTTAAATCTCCCAGCGATTAACTGTTACTCCACAGTAAAATACTGTCATCGTAGTCCTCTGTAATGTCACGACAAATGAGTCGTTATTGGGAAGAAAAAATACAAATAAAAAATAGAATAAAGTAATAAAATTGGAGCCTAGAGAAAACAATATTTAAGAAATTGTGATTTTCCTTGGCACGTCACACGTGTAATAATAATAATAATAATACAGTTTCATTAAGAAATAAAAATGTAGCTGCATAATTTCACAGCATTTTTAACGTATTTTTTCCCACAGAAAAATTATGTAATAAAAAGTTACGTGAACATTGCAACAAATGACTGCAAAAATGATGATAGCCTTAAATCTCGCAGCGATTAACTGTTACTTCCCAGTAAAATACTGTCATCATAGTCCTCTGTAATGTCACAACAAATTGAAGAAAAAATACAAATAAAAAATAAAATACACATCCCGAGTCTATTGATTCAATTGGAGCCTAGATAAAAACATATTTAAGAAATTGTGATTTTCCTCGACACGTCGCACGTGTAATAATATTAATTATACAATTTCATTTAGAAATAAAAATAAAAATGTAGCTGCATAATTTCACAGCATTTTTAAAGTATTTTTTCCCACAGAAAAATAATGTAATAAAAAATGACGTGAACATTGCAACAAATGACTGCAAAAATGATGATAGCCTTAAATCTCGCAGCGATTAACTGTTTACAGTAAAATACTGTCATCATAGTCCTCTGTTATATCACAACAAATTGAAGAAAAAATACAAATAAAAAATAAAATACACATCCCGAGTCTATTGATTCAATTGGAGCCTAGAGAAAAACATATTTAAGAAATTGTGATTTTCCTCGACACGTCGCAAGTGTAACAATAATAATGCAATTGCATTTAGAAATAGGCTCACTGTAAAAATTTAGCTGCGTAATTTCACAGCATTTTTTACATATTTTCCACAGAAAAATAATGTAATAAAAAATTACGCGAACATTGCAACAAATGACTGCAAACATTATGATAGCCTTAAATCTCCCAGCGATGAACTGTTACTTCACTGTAAAATACTGTCATCATAGTCCTCTGTAATATCACAACAAATTGAAGAAAAAATACAAATAAAAAATAAAATACACACCCCGAGTCTATTGATTCAATTGGAGCCTAGATAAAAACATATTTAAGAAATTGTGATTTTCCTCGACACGTCGCACGTGTAATAATAATAATAATGATACAATTTCATTTAGAAATGGAAATAAAAATGTAGCTGCATAATTTCACAGCAATTTTAACATATTTTTTCCCACAGAAAAATAGTGTGATAAAAAATTACGTGAACATTGCAACAAATGACTGCAAAAATGATGATAGCCTTAAGTCTCCCAGCGATTAACTGTTACTTCACAGTAAAATACTGTCTTCATAGTCGTCTGTAATATCACGACAAATTAGTCGTTATTGGGAAGAAAAAAATATAAAATAATATTAAAATACTCATCCTGAGTCTATAGATTCAATTGGAGCCTAGAGAAAAAAATATTTAAGAAATTGTGATTTTCCTTGACACGTCCCACGTGTAATTATAATAATAATAATACAATTTCATTAAGAAATAAAAATAAAAATGTAGCTGTATAATTTTTACAGCATTTTAACGTATTTTTTCCACAGAAAAATAATGTAATAAAAAATTACGTGAACATTGCAACAAATGACTGCAAAAATGATGATAGCCTTAAATCTCCCAGCGATTAACTGTTACTTCACAGTAAAATACTGTCATCGTAGTCCTCTGTAATGTCACGACAAATGAGTCGTTATTGGGAAGAAAAAATACAAATAAAAAATAGAATAAAGTAATAAAATTGGAGCCTAGAGAAAAAAATATTTAAGAAATTGTGATTTTCCTTGGCACGTCACACGTGTAGTAATAATAATAATAATGATAATACAGTTTCATTAAGAAATAAAAATGTAGCTGCATAATTTCACAGCATTTTTAAAGTATTTTTTCCCACAGAAAAATTATGTAATAAAAAATTACGTGAACATTGCAACAAATGACTGCAAAAATTATGATAGCCTTGAATCTCCCAGCGATTAACTGTTACTTCACTGTAAAATACTGTCATCATAGTCCTCTGTAATATCACAACAAATTGAAGAAAAAATACAAATACAAAATAAAATACACATCCCGAGTCTATTGATTCAATTGGAGCCTAGATAAAAACATATTTAAGAAATTGTGATTTTCCTCGACACGTCGCACGTGTAATAATAATAATAATGATACAATTTCATTTAGAAATGAAAATAAAAATGTAGCTGCATAATTTCACAGCATTTTTAACATATTTTTTCCCACAGAAAAATAGTGTAATAAAAAATTACGTGAACATTGCAACAAATGACTGCAAAAATGATGATAGCCTTAAGTCTCCCAGCGATTAACTGTTACTTCACAGTAAAATACTGTCTTCATAGTCGTCTGTAATATCACGACAAATTAGTCGTTATTGGGAAGAAAAAAATATAAAATAATATTAAAATACTCATCCTGAGTCTATAGATTCAATTGGAGCCTAGAGAACAAAATATTTAAGAAATTGTGATTTTCCTTGACACGTCCCACGTGTAATAATAATAATAATAATACAATTTCATTAAGAAATAAAAAATAAAAATGTAGCTGCATAATTTTTACAGCATTTTAACGTATTTTTTCCACAGAAAAATAATGTAATAAAAAATTACGTGAACATTGCAACAAATGACTGCAAAAATTATGATAGCCTTAAGTCTCCCAGCGATTAACTGTTACTTCACAGTAAAATACTGTAATCATAGTCCTCTGTAATATCAAAACAAATTAGTCGTTATTGGGAAGAAAAAATAAAAATAAAAATAGAATAAAGTAATAAAATTGGAGCCTAGAGAAAAACATATTTAGGAAATTGTGATTTTCCTCGACACGTCACACGTGTAATAATAATAATAATAATACAATTTCATTTAGAAATGAAAATAAAAATGTAGCTGCATAATATCACAGCATTTTTAAAGTATTTAAAATTATGTGAACATTGCAACAAATGACTGCAAAAATTATGATAGCCTTGAATCTCCCAGCGATTAACTGTTACTTCACAGTAAAATACTGTACTCATAGTCCTCTGTAATATCACAACAAATTGAAGAAAAAATACAAATAAAAAATAAAATACACATCCCGAGTCTATTGATTCAATTGAAGCCTTGAGAAAAAATATATTTAAGAAATTGTGATTTTTCTTGACACGTCGCACGTGTAATAATAATAATACTACAATTTCATTAAGAAATAAAAATAAAAATTTAGCTGCATAATGTCACAGCATTTTAACGTATTTTTTCCACAGAAAAATAATGTAATAAAAAATAACGTGAACGATGCAACAAATGACTGCAAAAATTATGATAGCCTTGAATCTAGCAGTAATTAACTGTTACTTCACAGTAAAATACTGTCATCATAGTCCTCTGTAATATCACGACAAATTAGTCGTTATTGGGAAGAAATAAATAAATAATAATAATAATAAAATACACATCCTAAATCTATAGATTCAATTGAAGCCTGGAGAAAAATAATATTTAAGAAATTGTGATTTTCCTTGACATGTCGCACGTGTAATAATAATAATGCAATTTAATTTAGAAATAGGCTCACTGTAAAAATGTACCTGCATAATTTAACATATTTTTTCACAGAAAAATAATGTAATAAAAAATTACTTGAGCATTGCAACAAATGACTGTAAAAATGATGATAGCCTTAAATCTCGCAGCAATTAACTGTTACTTTACAGTATAAATACTGTCATCATAGTCCTCTGTAATATCACAACAAATGAGTCGTTATTGGGAAGAAAAATAAAAATTAAAAAAATAAAATATGCATCCCAGTCTATAGTTTCAATTGAAGCCTAGAGAAAAAAATATTTAAGAAATTGTGGTTTTCCTTGAAATGTCGCACGTGTAATAATAATAATGCAATTTCATTTAGAAATAGGCTCCCTGTAAAAATGCACCTGCATAATTTAACGTATTTTTTCACAGAAAAATTATGTAATAAAAAACATTGCAACAAATGACTGTAAAAAATTATGATAGCCTCAAATCTTGCAGCAATTAACTGTTACTTAACAGTAAAATACTGTCATCATAGTCCTCTGTAATATCACAACAAATGATTTAGTTATTTATTATTGTTGCAGTCATTAAACCGGGAGAGTAACGGAAGTTAAAATGACATTTATGCAGTTACAGCATATAGTTTTAATTGTATGTATTGCGATTTTTTAATTTATTTTAAAATTACAACACATTTTGTTAATGTTATTGCAATGTACCATAACATTACAACTGTGAAGTTGCATTTGTAACTTTATTGTAATCACCATAAAATCACAGCTCTGCAGTTTCTGTAAAATATATATTTCACAGTGTGGAAGTAATGCAATTAATAGCATTGTAAATTTTGCAGCAAATTACAGGCTCATTTGTATATTGTTATTCAAAGATCACTCCTTGTTTGTAAGTGTTTGACACTCTAAAATTGAACAATATGAACAAAATATTGTAAAAACATCTCTGACTGCAAACCACGATGATACTTAACTGAATATTCCAAAAAAATTAAATGTTTCAAATAAATTTTTTTAAATAAGTTGGGGTTTTTTTTGCCTTGGATCAGGTGCAGGTGTACTTAATGTTCTGACCCATGAGTGCGCCACTTATCCTGCACGTTAAGTATACGAGCAAATTATAACATTCTGAGAAATATTGCGCGGGATTATCGTTATTGTAAAATAAACATGTCGTGGATTGATTTAATATCCAGGGGGGGGTTAAAAAAAAAAAATTAAAAAAAAATGAGGCAGGGTATGTTGGTAGCAGATGTCCCAGATCGCGCTCGGCCTCCCAGGGGATCTCCATCCCTATTAGAACAAATGTGTTGCTGCTTTGTAAACAGGCACGTTCGGCCCGGCCCGGCCCATTACCGGCCCACGCGTGATCAATAGGCTGATAAGAGCCCGACACGACACAACAATGAGGGGGGGATATCATGGAACATCTATCTTCATGTGGCGCATATAGAGTGTGTGTCTAGTGGGAGCTCATGAAAATGCCTCCCCACGACCCAATAACACACGCCTGCACGCAGCTGCCGGGGCTATTATTTTCCTATTTCAATTTGACAAGCTGGCCTTTTCATGCTAATTCTATTATTCCTGCAAGTTTATGTGATTTCATATCACCGTCAATCGGTAATGTATGATAATACCCCCCACCCCCCCTCCCCTCATCGCCCCCTCTTCTCCGGCTAAAATAAACCATATTCCCCCCGCAAAGTAGCCACCGGGAAAATAATTACTTTCATATCAAAACTCTGCAGGAGTGCAGCGGGTCCCTTTTTTTTTTTTTTGCTCGAGGCTCCTAACCTCATTTCATCTTTCGGTGCGCGTGTGTGTGTGTGGGAGTGGGTGTGTGGGAGTGGGTGTGTGTGTCTGCCATATAGATCAGGGGTGTCAAACTAATTTTAGATGGGGGGCCACATGGAGGAAAAATCTACTCCCAAGTGGGCCGGACTGGTAAAATCACGGCACGATAACTTAAAAATAAAGACAACTTCAGATTGTTTAACAATAGAACGAGCACATTCTGAAATTGTACTAATTATAACATACTTGCCAACCTTGAGACCTCCGATATCGGAAGGTGGGTGTGGGGGTGGGGTGTGGGGGGTGGATGGGGGGCGTGGGTGGGGCGTGGTTAAGAGGAGAGTATATTTACAGCTAGAATTCACCAAATCAAGTATTTCATATATATATATATTTATATATATATATGTGTGTGTATGAAATACTTGACTTTCAGTGAATTCTAGCTATATATACATATATATATATTTTTATTTTTTATTTTTTTATTATACATATAAATAAAATACTTGAATTTCAGTGTTCTGCAGGCTATCCAGTAGATGGCAGTATTGTCCTGTTTAAGAGTGTCACAACATTGCTGTTTACTGCAGACAGACTGCTTTACGGTAGACTAAACGTGACTGCTGTTGTTGTGTGTTGTTACCGCGCTGGGAGGACGTTAATGAAACTGCCTAACAATAAGCCCACATAAGAAACCAAGAACTCCCTCTCCTTGTTGTGCACTCTACTCTCTAAAAGCCGGGAAAGCGGACGTGAGAACGGCTGTCCCCGCTCAGGTCCGCATTGAGCTGGAAGGGGGCGTGGCCTCCAGCTCCGGCTGAATACCGGGAGTTTGTCGGGAGAAAATCTCTGCCGGGAGGTTGTCGGGAGAGGCGCTGAATACCGGGATTCTCCCGCTAAAAACGTGAGGGTTGGCAAGTATGAATTATAATGTTGTTTATTTATTTTTTTACACTGACATGTTGCGGTTAATAGTATTCTATCTTTATTTGTCGTTATCAATCAATCAATGTTTACTTATATGGCCCTAAATCACGAGTGTCTCAAAGGGCTGCACAAGCCACAACGACATCCTCGGTTCAGATCCCACATAAGGGCAAGGAAAAACTCACAACCCAGTGGGATGTCAATGAGAATGACTATGAGAAACCTTGGAGAGGACCCCTCCCCCCCAGGGGAGACCGGATGCAATGGACGTCGAGTGGGTCTAGCATAATATTGTGAAAGTCCAGTCCATAGTGGGTCTAACATATTTTTTTATTAGTTATTTATATTTTCTGAATAAATGATGTGATAATGTTCACCGGTCAACTCATGGGTGTTCATTTTCAATCTATCAAGATAAAAAAAATGATATCAAAATCTAATTACAGGATGTTATTTATTAGGGATGTGGGAAAAAATCGATTCGAATTTGAATCGCGATTCTCACGTTGTGCGATTCAGAATCGATTCTCATTTTTAAAAAATCTATTTTTTGTAATTTTTTGTAATTTTTATTTTTATTTTTTAATTTTTTTTAATTAATCAATCCAACAAAACAATACACAGCAATACCATAACAATGCAATCCAATTCCAAAACCAGATCCTGCTGAAATCCTATGTATTGAAAGAATAGAGAATCGTTTTGAATCGGGAAAATATCGTTTTTGAATCGAGAATCGCGTTGAATCGAAAAAAATCGATTTTGAATCGAATCGTGACCCCAAGAATCGACATTGAATCGAATCGTGGGACACCCAAAGATTCACAGTCCTATTATTTATGTAGTTTGATCATTTTCCTCGACCGGTGTACTAACATGTGGTTTATTTTGTACATATGTAGCATCGTCTACAAAGATACAAAGAATTGCTATTGCGACATCCAGTGGACACATTTAGAACCTGCAGTGTCTTCCATTCAAAAATTTCAGTTTCATTTTTATACTTGGCAAAAACCTGGATAAAACCTGTTCGCGGGGCCTGATCCAGCCCCTCGGGCCGTACGTTTGACACCCCTGGTATAGATGAATTTTTTAAGGCAGAATACAAAAATAAAGCATGAGATTACCTCTCGTGTGATTGGCTGGCTCTACCCGGAAGTCTTTATCGCCATTTAAGGTCGCACACGCTTTGTGTTGATTGTACACCAGGGGTGTCAATCATTCCGAGGGCCGGAACACGTTTTATCCGGCCCGCGGGATGAGTTTGCCAAGTATGAAAAATAACCTGAAATTTTTGAATGAAAAAAACTGCTGTTCTAAATGTGTCCACTAGATGTCGCAATATAAATTATTTGTATCTTTGTAGACGATGCTACATTTGTACAAAATAAGTCGAGGAAACTGAGCAAAATTTTTGAATGAAAAAAACTGCTGTTCTAAATGTGTCCAGTAGATGTCGCAATAGAAATTATTTGTATCTTTGTAGACGATGCTACATATGTACAAAATAAGTCGAGGAAACTGAGCAAACTACATAAATAACATCCTGTAATTTGATTTTGATGTCATTTTTTTTTATCTTGACAGATTGAAAATGAACACCAGTGAGTTGACTGGTGAACATTATCACATCATTTATTCAGAAAATATAAATAAAGATAGAATACTATTAACCGCAACATGTAAGGGTAAAAAAACCAACAACATTATGATTTGTACAATTTCAGAACGTGATCGTTCTTTTTTTTTTTTTTTAACCCTGTAACACCCCTATAACAATTTGTTATATATGTTTTTATTTTTTTTTTACCACATTTACATAGTCATTGGGTCCTAATTGTTCAGTCTCACAAGGTTGCTGGATCGTACATTTGTTTATAAGTCACGCCTTCTGGCCATGAACTCACACAACCTCTCAAGGTTTCCTTCGAACAACATCTATTTGTTTCATTGGACTGGATTAATCAAATTCAAGTAATTAAAATGTCTTTTATATATTTTTTGGTTGTTATTACAATGTCTAGAGCATATGTAGTTATTGTGGAACAGATGCATCAAATTTCATTTAGAGCTTGTTATATAATTGTTGCAATTATACAACAGTGGGTGAATGTGGTAGTCAAATAGCTGGCTTTTTGCAGTGGACTCAAACAGGTTGTATTCCCTCCACTACATCACTGGCTGAAGTATTTTCTCTACACATGGATAGTATACATTCTACTGACGTTTTACAGACAGGGACTGTTTTTAGGACTTTCACCACCAATGAAAGTCTTCATGACCAATGTCATGAAAAGACAAAATATTTTTTATATTTGTAATAGATGACTTCATAAAAATATAACTACTGTGTGATTATTATTAATGGTATATATCCGTTATGGGGCTAAGTAAGCAATCAACCCTGCAAATGAACCCTTAGTTGTTTAGACAACGTGAGTACAAATACAGAAATTCTGCTGCCATCAAAGCCCAATGTTGCAATATTACAACATTTCTCTAAAAACATACATAATATATATAACAATATCCTACCCTAATGTGCAATATTACCCTTCGAGTGCAATACATCCGACACTGATTGTTATTTTTTACTCCGGTACTTTTGTCTTGTACTGTAAATTGTACAGTATTTTGTATTTCTATAGTGTTTTGTATATTGTACAGGATTGCTTATTATTTTTATTGGATAGTAGTCTGTTTATTTCAATTGTTAGTTGTTGTTTTGTTTTTTTCTTTAGTACCTCTTGTGTAATTTATTTTTACCCCATATTTGTTCCCACTACCGCACCTTAAGTTGGAGTCCTTAATCTCGTTATATGCAAATATAATGACAATAAAGTCTATTCTATTCTGTAAACTTTTTTTTTTTAACTCTTCAATTTCTGCATCAAATGCCTCCTACAACAACATCTGAACGGTCAATTTTTTTAATTTTTTTTTTAGGTTTTTCTATATTTGGGTCTTACAGGGTTAAACAATCTGAAGTTGTCTTTATTTTTAAGTTATCGTGCCGTGATTTTACCACTTAGGAGTAGATTTTTCTCCAAATGAGTTTGACAGAATACAAAAACACAGCATGAGATTTCCTCTCCTGTGATTGGCTGGCTCTAACCGGAAGTCCATTTAAGGTCGCACACGCTTTGTGTTGATTGTATACAATATATTTATTTACGAAAAAATCCTTACATAAGTATATAAATAGTATAATTGTTTGTTATTTTTACAGCTTTTGTGTTTGTGACACATTTTTTAAAAGCTAGACACTTAAAGGGAGAGGAGGACCTAAAATGGCCTAAAGTGTTCCTCTTAGGTTTATTCCGTTTTTTTCATGCGGTTCCGAAGAGGGACTCTCCTCTAGATGGCCCCTGCCGCCTTGCGCGTCGTGTTCGTGGGCCAAAGTCTGAGGACTGGCGGAGCCCGACCCCGCCCGATCCCGGTCCGTGTCCCCGGGCGAGGCGCTCCTGCGCGGCCCCGACGACGCGTCGCATGACTGCACGCCGCCGCGGTTCCTCTCCGCCGGGCTCTCGGAGCCGCTGTCCGGGTTGGAAGTGGTTTTTAAGGCGGTCTGCGGGACTATGAATCCAAGCGGCTGCGTGATGGGGTAGAGGAGGAAGTGTCCCTTCCCGACGAGGGGCCCTCGGGA
>NC_084736.1:480594-503094 GCF_033978785.1 Entelurus aequoreus
TGGAAGGAATAGATGCAATTCCAATTAAACAGGGCAAAAAAAAACACAGAGAGAGAAACATGGCTGCTTGCCATTTTAAGCTCACAAATCCTTTGATTCGATTTCCAAGCAAAGAGAAAACTGCCTGGAAATTTCTCCCTTCTCTCTGATCCTTGCAAATTCTCCGCCTCTCTCTTTAATCCTACAATTAAAAGTTTCCTCCCATCTAATTATCTGTAATTGTGCCGCTGTCAAAGTAGAATGGAGAAGTGAAAGCGATTGATTTGGACTTTTAATTCAGTTCATTTCTGATAGAAAGAGAAAGTAATTCCCTTCAAATTACCTCATTCAATCCTGACACCCTAATGCCCTTCAAAATCTTCCCCCCCCCCCCCCCCCCACCCCCCCCTTCACTCTTCTTTGCTCCATGTTAAAAACTGAAGCTTGGACTGACTAGTGCCTCCTCATAATAATAATAATAACCAAACTTCCATTAGAATAATCATTTCATTTCAATTAAAAGTGACTTATCACCTTTGCTAAAACGTGCTTAATATGCCGAAAATTATGAATGCTTGAAGGAGCCCAAAGTGGGGAGTCTAATTGTAATCAGCAAATCAGAGGTGCCTCTTTTTTTTCCCCCCCTCTCTCCTTTTTTCCTACAGAGAGCAGGCAGCCTCGGAAATAGAACTAATTTACTCAACTCCCCCGGGAAATCCGCTCAACAGATTAACATTTTCAAAATATAGTAATGATATAATTTGAGAAATGGTGACGCCAATTTGCGAGGAGCCTTTGTGCAGAATAATTTACATTTCCCCCCCCCCCTCTTCCTCCTTCCTTTGCCTGCATTTTGCCCCCTTGTTAATTACAGCACTGGATGAAGGGTGCTCTCTGTTTATTAGTATTAGTAGTATTATTATTCAACTTCAATCTAAAGCAGCCACTCTGCTGAAAGACATAAAGAAATAACTAATTGCAACACAATTGAAAGCCTCCCTTGCATTATAATTGTAGGTCAAGAAGCCACATAACTTTCACTTTCACTATGCAGCCAATCAGCAAGGCCAGTATGGCAAAATAATTGATAGAAAAAATAGATTTATTGTTAATGTAAATATTAACATTTTTTATATTATTTTGTTTGCTATTATATAAATGTAAAAAAAAATAAAGTGTAAATTCACAGTAAATTACTGGCTAATAATTGGATTGCTTTCACAGCAATATTTACTGAGAAGTTAAAGTCGGTGTCTATGGCAAAAGAATTCATACAAAAAATAGATGTATTGTTAATGTAAATATTAATATTTTTTAATTTATTTTGTTTGCTATTATATAAATGTAAAAAAAAAATTGTAAATTCATAGTAAATTACTGGCTACCAATTGGATTGCTTTCACAGTAATATTTACTGAGAAGTTAAAGTCTGTGTCTATGGCAAAATAATTCATAGAAAAAATAGATTTATTGTTAATGTAAATATTAATATTTTTTATATTATTTTGTTTGCTATTATATAAATGTAAAAAAAAATATTTGTAAATTCACAGTAAATTACTGGCTAATAATTGCATTGCTTTCACAGTAATGTTTACTGAAAAGTTGAAGTGTGTGTCGATGGCAAAATGATTAATACAAAAAAATAGATTTATTGTTAATGTAAAGATTAATATTTTTTATATATATTTTTTGGGAATTGTATAAATGCAAAAAAAATAATTGTAAATTCACACTAAATTACTGGCTAATAATTGCATTGCTTTCACAGTAATGTTTACTGAGAAGTTATAGTCTGTGTCGATGGCAAAATAATTTATACAAAAAAATTGATTTAATGTTAATGTAAAGATTAATATTTTTTATTTTATTTTTTTGCTAATTGTATACATGTAAAAAAAACCAATTCTAAATTCACAGTAAATTACCGGCTAATAATTGCATTGCTTTCACA
The DNA here is from genome assembly GCF_033978785.1 of Entelurus aequoreus. NCBI lineage: Eukaryota > Metazoa > Chordata > Actinopteri > Syngnathiformes > Syngnathidae > Entelurus > Entelurus aequoreus. The sequence goes on from NC_084736.1 coordinate 482,528, forward strand.
GTAATGTTTACTGAGAAGTTAAAGTCTGTGTCGATGGCGAAATAATTTATACAAAAAATGTATTTATTGTTAAGGTAAAGATTCATATTTTTCTATTAATTTTTTGGCTAACTATTGTATAAATGTAAAAAAAAATCTGTGTAAATTCACAGTAAATTACTGGCTAATAATTGGATTGCTTTCACAGCAATATTGACTGAGAAGTTAAAGTCTGTGTCTATGGCAAAAGAATTCATACAAAAAATAGATTTATTGTTAATGTAAATATTAATATTTTTTATTTTATTTTGTTGGATATTATATAAATGTAAAAAAATTAATAGTAAATTCACACTAAATTACTGGCTAATAATTGCATTGCTTTCCCAGTAGTATAAACTGATAAGTTAAAGTGTGTGTCTATGGCAAAATAATTATTACAAAAAAATTGATTTATTGTTAATGTAAAGATTCATATTTTTTATTTTTTATTTTTGGTAATTTTTGTATAAATGTAAAAAAACAATTGTAAATTCACACTAAATTACTGGCTAATAATTGCATTGCTTTCACAGTAATGTTTACTGAGAAGTTAAAGTCTGTGTCGATGGCAAAATGATTTATACAAAAAACAGATTTATTTTTAATGTAAATATTAATATTTGTTTTTTTATTTTGTTTGATATTATATAAATGTAAAAAAAAATATTGTAAATTCACACTCAATTACTGGCTAATAATTGCATTGCTTTCACAGTAATGTTTACTGAGAAGTTATAGTCTGTGTCGATGGCAAAATAATTTATACCAAAAAACTGATTTAATGTTAATGTAAAGATTAATATTTTTTATTTAATTTTTTTGCTAATTGTATAAATGTAAAAAATAATAATTGTAAATTCACAGTAAATTACTGGCTAATATTTGCATTGCTTTCACAATAATAATTACTGAGAAGTTAAAGTCTGTGTATATGGCGAAATAATTTATACAATGTTGTTAATGTAAAGATTAATATTTTTGTATTGATTTTGTGGCTAACTATTGTGTAAATGTAAAAAAACATTGTAAATTCACAGTAAATTACTGGCTAATAATTGCATTGCTTTCACAGTATTTTTTACTGAGAAGTTAAAGTCTGTGTCGATGACAAAATAATGTATTCAAAAAAATACATTTATTGTTAATGTGAGGATGAATATTTTTTTAATTTATTTTTTTTGCGAATTGTATAAATGTAAAAAAAAAAACATTGTAAAGTCACAGTAAATTACTGGATAATAATTGCATTACATTAATATTTACTGAGAAGTTAAAGTCTGTGTAAATGGCAAAATAATTTATACAAAATGAGATGTATTGTTAATGTAAATATTAATATTTGGATTTGTTTATTTTTTTGCTATTGTATAAATGTCAAAAAATATATATTTGTAAATTCACAGGCTAACAATTGCATTGCTTTCACAGTAATATTTGCTGATAAGTTAAAGTCTGTGTCTATGGAAAAATAATTAATACAAAAAAATAGATTTATTGTTCATGTAAAGCTTAATATTTTTTTATTTAATTTTTTTGCTATTGTATGAATGTAAATTTAAAAAAAAGTAAATTCACAGTAAATTACTGGCTATTTATTGCATTGCTTTCACAGTAATATTTACTGAGAAGTTAAAGTCTGTGCAAATATACGGGTCCTGTAATTTTACAGTAATTTGACTACAGTATTTTACAATGATATACGACTTTGAAATTCTGGTACATTTTTACAGTGTTTTGTATTAGTCGATATCAGTCTTGCGCTGTGTGTTTTCAAGATGTGTTCACATTAAGCCCCCTTCTGCCTGCAGATCGAGACTCCCAGTATTGACCCACGAAGCCTCAGCCAACTCAAAAGCGAGAAAAGGTGAGCTAAACTCAAAACACAAGGCTTGAGTGATGTCATCACACTAAACTTATCGGGTCCGCCTTTCCTGCAGAAAGCTAAAGACCAGGGGACCGGCCTTCTTTTTACTTTTATTCTGAAAACCAGAATTCTATAGTAACCATTTGTTTTTGGTCTTTTGTCAGAGTTGGACATTTCAACCCTGTTATATAAATGAGTGTCCACCATTGTGTTTACACTTGTCCAAGCTCCCCAATACAACCGGACCACTCTTGTGTTTTTAGGAATTTCCTGCAAAAATGTTAACAACCATCCCAAGTTTTGAACTGAACTCTGGGATTGGTCTTGTGTTAGCCCCGGGGCCACCAGTTGAATAGCCTATGCTTGAGCTGCAGCCAAAATCGGAAGGCGTGCATTGTTGTGCTCCTCGGTCCCTCGTTAGTTCTCACATTGTCGTGAAACGTTGTGTTCTGTAGCAGCTCGGCCATCTGCTGCACAAAAAATAGCTAGACCCAAGAGAATGGTTACAATGTGCACAAAATGAAGCCTAAAGTAGACTTTATGCTCATCAAACTATTAAACAAAGGCAATAATTTGCTTATAAATGTCATCGTGTGGCTGCAGAAACTGATCCCAAATCAGATGTTTAAGCCCTTGACCTCTGAGCCTCTTCCAAGCGTTCATCATTATAGCGTTCTATTGTGAATAACTTGAGCTATTCTGCCCTCTAGTGGATATTTAACGACATGGCAATCCTCACCAAAGATACCGTTTTGAATTTGTTATGATTGTCCTGCAGCAAATACAGACACTAAACATGCACAATCTGATGAGAATGTACACATTTGCAAATATATTAATGACATTGTGTTTGTTATTGTGATTAAGAGATGTGTTTTGTCATTTTAATAATAATAATAATAATAGATTTTATTTGTAAAAAGCACTTTACATTGAATAAACAACCTCAAAGTGCTACGGTGTATTAAAAAAATAAAAATATAATAAAAAATAAATAAAAATGAAAACTAGAACTACCAAATAGCTAAAACTAGTATGCATATATCTAAAAGAAAAAAAAAGGTTTTTTTAAAAAGAAGGATTTTTGCCTTTCTTAAAAGCATCCACAGTCTGTGGTGCCTTCAGGTGGTCAGGGAGAGCGTTCCACAGACTGGGAGCGGCGGAGCTATTTGTTCAATAACATGGCAAACACTACTCCCCATAACCACAATCAGTATAACAGTTTTTAAATTGCAAAAAAGTTTATTTCAAGCATGCTGTTACAATATGGTACATCACATATTAACAGTTTCTCATTACATGTCCGAAAAGGAGTAGGAAGAAGAAGCTCTTATTTCATCCCACACCTTTTTCATTTTATAGCACGTTCTTACACATTTGTTTAACTTCCTGTACTCAGTCTGTGACACAAACTAAATAAAAAATGATCTATAAAATGAAAATAATTGCTCATAAGATGTGATTCACATAATGGGATTCATAACATTATATCATTTATGATTTAAATCAGAATTCTTCATCCTTGTACTTTGTAAACACTGAGTTTAAACTGTTTTGTTTTTTTATTGAATCATATTACATTGTTTGACTTATTTGCTTTATCCATTCCATAATTAACTACACACACTGATTAGGTTTTAACAAATTAAAGGAATATCACCTCTTCACTATTGCATATTTAACAAAAAGGGAGTAGAAAGTAGTTTTTTCCAATATCCCTTCTTTATGTCTCAAGCGTTATTGATAGTTTCTTTCCTGTGTTGAACATGTTTCCATACTGTCATTTTCTAATAGGGAAAAACACATAAAAAATGTATAATATTGGTTAAAGTTACAGTAAACCCTGGTTTATCGCAGTTAATTGATTCTAGGCCTGACCGTAATAAATTAATTTCCGGCAAGTGAGAAATATATAGTATTTAAAAATTGTTATATTTTCATAACTGGTGCATAAAACCCTTCTAAATATGTTTTTTTTAACATTATGGAAGCTCTCTGTAGACATGAAATAACAGCCACACTCGTAAAGGAAGGACTGCATGCTGCCTGAGGCTGAGCCAATCAGAGGCCACAATACTGAACAGTGTTCTTTAAACAGTTGAGTTGGCCAGCACTACTGATCGTTTTAATATTGCAATTTTGATGCTTGAAATGCTTAATTTAGGACAAAAATACATAGCTTAAAATTATATATAAATCTGCGAGATAGTGAAGCGGGATGTGGCGAGGGATGACTCTAATTCAATAAAAGGAAAGACAGTACACTGCAAAAAGTCAGTGTTCAAAAACACGAAAAAAAATACAAAAATTAGGGGCATTTTACTTGAACTAAGCAAAATTATCTGCCAATAGAACAAGAAAATTTGGCTTGTCAAGACTTTCCAAAACAAGTAAAATTAGCTAACCTCAATGAACCCAAAAATACCTTTAAATAAGTATATTCTCACTAATAACAAGTGCACTTTTCTTGGTAGAAAAAACAAATATGTTAAAAAATATTCTTAAATTAGGTAAATGCTAGTGCCATTATCTTGACATAATGATATGCGCTCGGCATTACATTTCTTGCATTTTCCCATCGATAAAAGGACATCATCGTGCCAGGTGCGTGCTCTTTCAGTCAATTAGTGCACAAGGAATATATATATATATATATATATATATATATATATATATATATATATATATATATATATATATATATATATATATATATATATATATATATATTTATTCTTTTTTAAATTTTTTATTTTTTTTTACAGATCGGCCCCCGACCAAATTAATTTTTATTGTAATTTTGAAGAATTTATCTGAATGTGCATGAACTATTTCTGTTCAAAATTGTTTGAAATGTTAAATGTTTAAATATTAACTGTCAGTTTACTGTACTGCGCCAACTGTACTACTATATGAGTATGTATTTTCTATTGTTTCATTGAAAATAAAACAGCAAAGTCCATTTGGCTGTCATCTGTTTTAATTATGAGACAAAATTGTGTCAAAGTCATGATTTTTTATTTCATGCTTAAAATAAGAAATTATTACTTTAAAAAAGTAGTTTTATACTTGTGAGTGTTGATGACACAGCTTTGCAACAGTTGATATTCTAGTTTCAAGCATGTTTTACTCAATATAGGTCATCAAATCTCAGCAACAAGCTGTAATATCTTACTGAGATCATTTAGGACCAAAACCCATAAAACAAGTAAAACACTCTAACATAAAATCTGCTTAGTAAGAAGAATTATCTTATCAGACAGAAAATAAGCAAATATCACCCTTATTTGAGATATTTCATCTTACTTAGATTTCAGTTTTTGCAGTGTAGACAGATGTAATTGCCAGCATTCTTCCATTTACACTTTGTATACTTTTCTTCAAACTGGCTTATATTAGAGCATTGCTTTACTAATTTCGTGACATAGTTTTAATTGACATATTATTTAGAGATGTCCGATAAATGCTTTAAAATGTAATATCGGAAAATATCGGTATCGTTTTTTTTTTATTATCGGTATCGTTTTTTTGGTTTTGTTTTTTTTACTTAAATCAACATAAAAAAACACAAGATACACTTACAATTAGTGCACCAAGCCCAAAAACCTCCCTCCCCCATTTACACTCATTCACACAAAAGGGTTGTTTCTTTCTCTTATTAATATTCTGGTTCCTACATTATATATCAATATATATCAATACAGTCCGTAATAGAATAGAATAGAAAGTACTTTATTGATCCCTGGGGGAAATTCCGCACCACAGTTTGCTCACTATAGACAGTAATAATAATAAATAATATAATATATATAATATATTATATATATAATATATAAATAATATAAATATATTCTACATATACTCTACATTTAAGTGCAGTCAATAAGTCCATAAGCACACATGATTGTGCGTGCTGCTGGTCCACTAATAGTACTAACATTTAACAGTTAATTTTACTCATTTTCATTCATTACTAGTTTCTATGTAACTGTTTTTATATTGTTTTACTTTCTTTTTTATTCAGGAAAATGTTTTTAATTGATTTATCTTATGTTATTTTATTTTTTAAAAAGGACCTTATCTTCACCATACCTGGTTGTCCAAATTAGGCATAATAATGTGTTAATTCCACGACTGTATATATCGGCATCGGTAATTAAAGAGTTGGACAATATCAGAATATTGGATATCGGCAAAAAGCCATTATCGGACATCCCTAATATTATTGTATATGTTTTCATTTTGCATGTTTTATTTTTGCATTTCCGCATTGTTGAATTCCAATAGGTTGTCCTTTTTAACGGCATATTCGCTGCTTTGAGGATCTAATAATAGAAAAGCGCGATATAAAATCTAATTCATTATTATTAATTATTACACGGTTCGGAAATGAAGTGGGCTTTTTATAAGAACGTCTGCTCACTATGAGTAGTGGAAATAATTTCGAACATTCCAGACTGTTCTGGAACCGCCGCGTGTGACGTAACACGTCCGTTGTGGGCGGGGCGTGAGGACGCTGCCTTGCGTCCAGTGGGCGGGGCGTGAGTGACGTCCATTAATACAGCAAAGTACTCCGCTGCCGTCCAGACTTGAAGGACAATATTGACAACCAGCAGGTCGCACTTAGACTTCTTTAACTCGAATATAACCAAGTCATTCAACGACATTTTCCACCGGAGGACCACAACTCGACGAGTTAGCGCGAACTGGTGAGGAAAAACATCGCGACAACATGTCCGCTAAAGCTAACGTTAGCTAACATTTCTCTCAGAATTGGCTGAACAGTGACGTGATTTCCAGCTAGTTAAGCGTATTTAAGGTGCAGTAATGTTACTTTATGTCGACCTAAGTGTTAATTTTAGGCTAAGTTGCCATGGTGACGCTTGCTATCTGCCAGCCACAGAATGTCAGCTTTCATGGTCGTTAATGATGAATTAACTTAACTGTATATTATCCTGAACTAGTCAGTCTCTAATGGCATTACATCATGTATATTATTAGTCAGTCTTTAATGGCATTACACCATGATTATGTAACTCTACTCAGCACGCTGGGTTAGTCTTGTCTGGCTTACTAGCTGTTGTAAATAACGACGTAACGTTTGAGTATAAAGCTCAATTTATTAAACGTGAGTTAATGTACAATCTCATTGCTCTTAGTTCCGGTCACTGCTTGTTTTTGACAACTAGCATGACTTGACAGAATTGTCCCCAGCTAGTTAGCTGCGTAGCTAACATCCGCTTGAGACTTCCTGTTTACATCAGCACCTTTTTTTATTTTTTTATTTTTTAACTTTTATTTATAAATGTCAACATTTACACAAACAGACAAGAAACAATCATCAAAATAAGTACAAAAAGAGTACAAAACAGCGCCAGGGGGTTGTAAATTCAAAGTAACTAAAATAGAATGCAAAATATATATATATATATATATATATATATATATATATATATATATATATATATATATATATATATATATATATATATATATATGTATATGTGTGTGTGTGTATATATATGTATATGTGTGTGTGTATATATATATATATATATGTGTGTATATATATATATATATATATATATGTGTATATATATATATATATATGTGTGTGTATATATATATATATATATATATATATATATATATATATATATATATATATATATATATATATGTGTATATATATATATATATATATATATATGTGTATATATATATATATATATATATATGTGTATATATATGTATATATATATATATATATATATATATATATATATATATATATATATATATATATATGTGTGTGTGTGTATATATATATATATATATATATATATATATATATATATATATATATATATATATATAAAATAGACAAAGTGCAAAGCCACAGGCTCACTCAATTTCAGTAAATAACTTAAATTTGGAAGACAGCATAATCGTTTTCACAGCTTTTTGGTTGTTAGAGGTAGAGAGTAGGGCTGGGCGATATGGCCTTTTTTTAATATCTCGATATTTTTAGGCCATGTCACGATATACGATATATATCTCGATATTTTGCCTTAGCCTTGAATGAACACTTGATGCATGTAATCACAGCAGTATGATGATTCTATGTGTCTACGTTAAAACATTCTTCTTCATACTGCATTAATATATGCTCATTTTTAACTTTCATGCAGAGAAGGATATCACAACTAAAAGTGTATTTATTAAACAGTTATTAAGCAGTGGTGCAAACATTCATGTCATTTCCAAAATAGAAAGTGCAAGATTGTCAGAGACATTTTAAAACAAGCGATTAGTTTAAAACATGATGTCGCACAAGATATTTCAATAAGTGTCAAAAATGAGCTGCATAATAGGAAATCAAATAGTGTTCGTCCTTTGCTATGTGGTAGGTTCCTGCGGACGTTATCTACTTCTGTTGACTCTTTTTTTCATACGGTGTTGATGTGGAAATGTTTGCCTCTGCATTTTGATGGTGTGGCACCGAACGGAGATGTTGACATGCAGAGTTTCAAGCACTCTTCAGGTGACTTTTCAAATGATGCTACATATTAGCAGTAATGCTACTTTTTGTAGAAACGCTTTCGCCCCACACTTGACAAATTACAGTTGTCTGTTCGACATATTCCCACTTGAAGCCAAACCACCGCCAGACGATGGACCCCGTGCTGTTTTTCTTGGGAATTAATTCTTCATTTGTTACCAGATTCGCACCTTCTTTCTCTCATATTACCACTCGCGTCACAGCTAACTTTAGCCATGCTGCTACCTCTCTGCTCAAGGAGGGCGTATACGTATGTGACGTATGACGTGACGTGTGTAGAAGGTGCGCTTGTTGTCTGTGAGAAGGAGCGACAAGAGCCTGTAGTGTAATGCCCGCATCTAAAAGCAACTGCGTGAGAACAAATACTCGAATATCACGATAGTCATTTTCTATATTGCACAGAGACAAACCCGCGATATATCGCGTATATCGATATATCGCCCAGCCCTAGTAGAGAGTGTTTTAATGTAGAGTTCTAAATCTTTTTTAAAGGCGCAAAAAGACAGGTTCAATACAATTGAATACAAAACTTAGCCAATAGTATAATGAGGTTGCAAAGGTAAAATTCCTTTTCAAATTTTTGTTCATATAGTGTAAAACCAAATATCACATCTTTAAAACAAAGCACAAATTTGTCATGAATATTGTTACATCAGCACCTTATTTGTCACATCTTTGTCCTCTTTTCTCTTCAGCTGAGCCTCTACTTGGGTCTATTTTAATGCCATGGAGTTTCCAGATCTGGGAGAACACTGCTCCGAGAAGACCTGCAAGCGTTTAGGTGCGCACTGCCCACGACAATGATCGTGACTTGCTTTTTGAACATGATTATAACACACTTGCCGTGTCACTCCAGACTTCCTTCCTATGAAATGTGATGCCTGTGAGGAGATATTCTGCAAGGACCACATCACCTACGAGCACCACAAATGTACCTCGTCCTACAAAAAGGTACCGTATTTTTCGGACTATAAATCGCAGTTTTTTTCATAGTTTGGCCGGGGGTGCGACTTATACTCAGGAGCGACTTATGTGTGAAATTTTTAACACATTACCGTAAAATATCAAATAATATTATTTAGCTCATTCACGTAAGAGACTAGACGTATAAGATTTCATGGGATTTAGCGATTAGGAGTGACAGGTTGTTTGGTAAACGTATAGCATGTTCTATATGTTATAGTTATTTGAATGACTCTTACCATAATATGTTACGTTAACATACCAGGCACTTTCTCAGTTGGTTATTTATGCCTCATATCCGGGTACTACGGCTTCCTCCCACCTCCAAAGACATGCACATGGGGATAGGTTGATTGGCAACACTAAATTGGCCCTAGTGTGTGAATGTGAGCGTGAATGTTGTCTGTCTATCTGTGTTGGCCCTGTGATGAGGTGGCGACTTGTCCAGAGTGTACCCCGCCTTCCGCCCAATTGTAGCTGAGATAGGCTCCAGCGCCCCCTGCGACCCCAAAGGGAATAAGCGGTAGAAAATGGATGGATGGATGGATATAACCTACACTTATTCAGCCTGTTGTTCACTATTCTTTATTTATTTTAAATTGCTCTTCAAATGTCTATTCTTGGTGTTGGGTTTTATCAAATATATTTCCCCCCCAAAAATGCGACTTATACTCCAGTGCGACGTATGTTTTTTTTCCTTCTTTATTATGCATTTTCGGCCGGTGCGACGTATACTCCGGACCAATTTATAATCTGAAAAATACGGTACATCAGTGTTGGCGTTAACGCACTTTTTGTGTCTTTTTACGAAATTGAAATAAAAAAGGACGCGCATTTCCGTGAGTCCACGTGTCCCCGGCACGCAGTTTTTTTAAACATTTTTACCGACCCTGCCTTCTCCAGGTCAAAGCTCCAGTTTGCTTAATTTTTTTTATCGCTTTTTTTTATTGTGACGGTGCACGTCTCTCTCTCTCTCTCTGGTAGGGCTGGGCGATATGGCCTTTTATTAATATCTCAATATTTTTAGGCCATATCACGATACACGATATATATCTCAATATTTTTGCCTTAGCCTTGAATGAACACTTAATGCATATAATCACAGCAGTATGATGATTCTATGTGTCTACATTAAAACATTCTTGTTCATACTGCATTAATATATGCTCATTTTAAACTTTCATGCAGAGAGGGAAATCACAACTAAGTCAATTTACCAAAAGTGTATTTATTAAACAGTTATTAAGCATTGGCACAAACATTCAAGTCATTTTCAAAACAGAAGATTGTCAGAGACGTTTTAAAACAAGCTGTTAGTGCACTTTTGTGCATGATGTCACTAAGATGACATATCAAAACAACACTAAATTAAAGTGCACTTTTTGTACAGAACGCCATTACAATACTTAAAAACAAAGTGCACTTTTGTGCATGATGTCACAAGATATTTCAATAACTGTCAAAAAAAAATGAGCTGCATAATAGGAAATCAAACAGTGTATGTCCTTTGCTATATGGTAGGTTCCTGCAGACGTTATCTCCTTCTGTTGTTGACTATTTTTTTCATACGGTGTGGATGTGGAAATGGTTGATTGGCTATTTTGTGGGTGTGGCACCGGCTGGAGATGTTGACATGTGGAGTTTCAAGCACTTCTCATTCTCTATCATGTGAGCCAATACAAATGATCTGGCCAGACATTTTACAAACAACACTGCCCTCTGGTGGCATGGAGCAGTGCATGCCACAGTAAATAAGGCAGAAAACTTCCCTAGCGGGTGACTTTTCAAATGAAATTACAAATTAGCAGTAATGCTACTATTTGTAGCAATGCTTTTGCTGCATACTTGACATATTACGGTTGTGTGTTCAACATCTTCCCGCTTGAAGCCAAACCACCGCCAGACGATGGACTCTGTGCTGTTTTTCTTGGAATTCATTATTCTTCCTACATTTGTTACCAGATTCGCACCTTCTCTCTCTCTCGTATTACCACTCGCACCACCTGCCACAGCTAACGTTACCATTCCGCTAACTCTCTGCTCCGCGAGGGCGTATGACGTTGCACGCGCAACAGTATGTGACGTATGTAAGAAGGTGCGCTTGTTTTATGTCTCTGTGAGAAGGAGAGACTAGAAAGAGTGAGAAAAGTCTGTAGTGTAATACCCACAGCTAAAAGCAAATGCGTGAGAATGTATACACGAATATCACGTTATAGTCATTTTCTATATCGCACAGACAAACCTGCGATATATCGAGTATATTCGATACATCGCCCAGCCCTACTCTCTGGCCAGGAGAGCGAGGACGCACCTTTGCGCTGACAGCGGGAGCAAGCGCGCTGTCTCAAAGACAATGTCAGTGTCGTGACTTGGAGAAGATAACCGGGTCAAATTTCCGTCCCCGTTTATTGCGTTTTTATTGGTTATTATCAAAGTAAAGAACTTTCCGGTACAATTTCTTACATTTTGATTTGAGGAGTGTTCAAAAGGAGTCTCTTGGAGAAGTGGCTGACAAGTTAGCAAGTGATATCATCAACGTCATTGTTTACTGAAGCAGAGATGCTGACTGTGCGTTATGATAAACATGCATGCGTCGCCAGGCTCTGCTTTTTATCCATAGACTTATCAGATGTAATTTTTTATTACCTATAGTAGGAGTGTCAAAAGTGTGGCCCAGAGGCCATTTGTGCCCCGCGGCTAATGTTTTAAAGGCACATTCTAAAAATACTATTAAAATAAACAAAAACATAACAAAAGTGGAATAAAAAAGCTTACAGGTGAAATGTAATTTAGAAAAAGTCGCAATGTTGCCTAATAAAACCAAGCTGTTTTTTTTCTTTAAAACTGTCATCGCTCAAAACATAGTATTGAATCAAAATCAATGTTTTTATGAATTATTGATCTATCCAAGGCTCCCGTTACTTCACATCAAATATTCCACTAAGAAAAATATTTTCTGTGGAAGATTTTGCATATTTTGTGTTTGCCATAAAAAAACATAGTTTTCTTTGACAAAAAGGGCAGAAAACAAACAAACCAAAAAACATTTAAAAAAACAAAAAACTTAGAATTGAGGGATAGATGTGAAGTTGATGTAGACTCCAGAGACTTAAGCATTAAATAAATAATATACAGTATGTATGCCCTCGCACACCATTATCATCATTACATGACCCAAGCAAACGACTTTTAACACTTTTATACTGAAATAAATACACCTACAACTTATTAAATACAAATATAGAAAAAACTACCTGCAGCGGTAAAGTTTAGATCTATGAAGGAAAGAAGAAAGTGAATGAATGTTTATAACTGAATACATATGCATAGAAATGTTTTTTTTTGCTTGTTTTTTTAATGAATTAATGTTTATGACAACCTTTTTCCAAAACACAATATAGAATGTGAGATATAACAGGATAATGCATACATTTATCATTTGTTTTGAAAACGCTTACAAAAAAGTGGGATCCCAAAAATTTACTGTGGGACCCCATTTTTATGACTTGATGTGGTCTCTGGGACCCCATTTTGAAAATTCCTAGCGCCAACACTGATACATTTATCTTATTTTTTCTGGACTTTTTGTATCTGCGCTGCAACCACTTAATTTCCCCATTGCGGGATTAGTAGAGTGTATCCTATCCTATTTTACTTCCGGTTTGTCGTGCTGTGTTTGAGTCTTTTGTCGTTTGTTTTCAAAGGATGTACAAGTTCCAGTATGTCCTCTGTGCAACACCCCGATTCCCACCAAGAGAGGAGAGATGCCCGATATCAAAGTCGGGGAACACATCGATCGGGATTGCAAATCGGACCCTGCACAAAGAAAAAGAAAGGTTTTTATTTCATCTCATATCTTGTAACCTTTTAAGTCCCTCGTCACAAAAATATATTTATTACATCCTAATACGACCGATTATCTGCGCCAATATTGGCGTTTAACGTACATTATCTTTGTTTTATTTTTTTACAACTCCAACAGAACTAGATCAGCAGATACAATATACACACATATAACTACCGTATTTTCCGCACTATAAGGCGCACCGGATTATAAGGCGCACCTTCAATGAATGGCATATTTCAAAACTTTGTTCATATATAAGGCGCACCGCAATATCAGGCGCATAGAATAGACGCTACAGTAGAGGTTGGGGTTACGTTATGCATCCATTAGATGGAGCTGCGCTAAAGGGAATGTCAACAAAACAGTCAGATAGGTCAGTCAAACTTTATTAATAGATTACAAACCAGCGTTCTGACAACTCTGTTCACTCCCAAAATGAATAAACAGCTGTTTTATTATTTTCCCCGAGGTAAAGTCAGTGACGTGGTGTTTTGTTTATCTTTTAACAACAGCAAGGTATAACATGTAGTGCAGCATTTATATCACGTAGTGGAAGGGAACTTTTCCCTGATTCAATAAACTGTTACGGTAAATCAAACGTTAGTGCAATCACAATATAGTAACACTCGAAATAGTGCAGAGCAATAACAATATATCAATAACTCAAAGTTGCTCAAACGTTAATGTCGCACAACACAACACACAAAATAAACATGTAAAGCTCACTTTATGAAGTTATTCCTCATCCACGAATCCCTCGAATCCTTCTTCTTCAGTGTCCGAATTAAACAGTTGGGCGGATACGGCATCCAATATGCCCGGCTCCGTCTCGTCGAAGTCGTCATTAATGGAGTCAGTGTCGCTGCTGCTCTATTCCCGTGTTCTACTGCGTGACTGATCGTCTTAACTTTAAACTCTGCGTCGTAAGCGTGTCTCTTAATAGGAGCCATTTTGGGGTCTTTACATAAACAAACAAATGGAAATCAAAACGGCACGCCTCGCGCAGTCATATCCCAGCATGCACCGCGCGCTTCTTCTACTTCTACAGGGGCGGCTGCTTACGGGGAAAATTAAGTCGGCGGCTGTTTACCATAGTTGCGATTGATTGATTGATTGAAACTTTTACCTGTTGGAAGCTCAATATTGGTCCATATATAAGGCGCACCGGATTATAAGGCGCACTGTCAGCTTTTGACAAAATTGGAGGTTTTTAGGTGCGCCTTATAGTGCGGATAATACGGTAAGTAGTATTAAAAATATAAATAATTAGTGAAGTTGATCATAATAACCACTTCTCAAGTGCCAACCCTTTTGCCTGCATGAGAAAAGTTCCCTTTTTGTTAGAGCCCAATTATTTTCATTTATATTCATTTAAAAATAAAATAAATCTCCAATTGTCAATTATTCCCCCTAAATATGTTTTCATATTTTACAGGGAATTTATTGGAGTTTTCATGATAATTTCTGCACTCTGCTGTTACTGTGGCGTTCCCCTGCCCCCATTTTGCTCCTTGCAGTGCTGGTGGTCTCTTATAGTTGCTTACCGGTCAAAACTTTAAATTTTTGCCAAGATATCCAGTTTTTGACCTTCTTTCTGGCATCTACCCAGCCCTGTTTTTTTTTGTGTTTGCTACTGCATGGAGTCGTTCGACAAGCCTCTTTTGAAAACAATCATTAAAGAAGCGCATGTTCCGTGATTCAATCAAATAACGCCACAGAGATGGATGGAAATGAATACAACAGAAAAAATATATATCTGCCAAAAATCTAAACTTTGTGTAAATATCTTGACAAATAGGAGACTTGTTATATAAGTAAAGAAGAGCAGGCAGCAGCTTCCACATTCTCATACTTTCTGTAACACCCAGGAAGAAATGTCAGCCAGCTTGAAAAATGTCTCAACTATAAGCTATGTAAAAGAAGCCAAGAGTTGTTTTTATTTACGTTTTCAGTATTGTAGGATTTTTCGCAAGGAAACCTTGTAATGTGTTAAATCCATAAACTGCTATAAAATTGAGTCAATGGAGAGTTATTGTGATGTAGAAAAAATATGCCATATTCTTACCAGTTTTTCCAAAGAAAATTCCCATATTTTGAAATGCAAATGTTAATGCAGGATTAGACACATGTAAAAAAAGGTGTTTGAAATCCCCTGGTAATCCATAACACAATATAGAATGTGAGATACAACAGGATAATGCATACATTTATTATTTGTTTTGAAAACGCTTACAAAAAAGTGGGATCCCAAAAATTTACTGTGGGACCCCATTTTTATGACTTGAATCAAAAACGTCGGACATTGTCGCTAATGGTCCGACGTTTTTTTTAAACAACTTAAGCCTTGTCCAGCTGTTTACTCACGTATACTATGCTAATGAATATCGGTTCCTTGACGTAGTAGTCTAAAAAAACATGAATTGATCTCTAAGAATTGTTACTTTCTTTTTAACTTGGCCTTCACAGTAAATACAGTTTGACCTTAACATCATGTTTCTATATATGTCATTTTCTTTAAAAAAAATTAAAATATCTGAACAATTGAGGTAGTCATGGAACATTTGAGGTTCCAACGTGTCAACACTTTGTTTACTATAATGACAGTAAACTTCTTCCCACCAGATATTCACCAACAGGTGTTCCAAAGGCGGCTGCAAGCAGAAGGAAATGATGAGAGTCACGTGTGGCCAATGTCATTTAAACTACTGTCTTAAGCACAGACACCCTCTTGACCATGATTGTAAGACTGATGGCAAACCTCTGTCCCAGTCCGGGTAAGAGCAGTGACTGTAAGAATGCTACACCACAGTAGCAATAATGTTGTCTAATTGTATTGCATATGTTTGGATGTTATAGACACGCTGCTTTAATGAGGGCCCAGTGTTCTTCCTCTGTCTCTTCGGGAGCTTCAAGATCAGTTTCTAATGGAATCGGTTCCAGTAGCAGAGGCCACAATAGCAAGTAAGGAACATTAATTACAAAGTAAAGTATGTACAAACACTTATGTTTAGGTAATATTGTATTGCTATGTTTAACAAAACAACTTACAGTGTTATTAGTAATCCACCATACATATGTGTGTTCAACAGGACTTGAGATGTTAAAATTGCTCAGAAAAGTGTATGGATGGTATTTTTATTTTGAACAATGGTAGTAACTAATATTGCTAATGCTAATGTCTAATTTACATAATTAGCACTGACGTCCATGCGTGTTATTCTTTAAAAAGGCTAAACATTTTTATACTTGCCGTATTTTTTGGGCTATAAGTCGCAGTTTTATTCATAGTTTGGCTGGGGGTGCGACTTATACTCAGGAGCGACTGATGTGTGAAATTATGAACACATTAGCGTAAAATATCAAATATTATTTAGCTCATTCACGTAAGAGACTAGACGTATAAGATTTCATGGGATTTAGCGATTAGGAGTGACAGATTGTTTGGTAAACGTATAGCATGTTCTATATGTTATAGTTATTTGAATGACTCTTACCATAATATGTTACGTTAACATACCAGGCACGTTCTCAGTTGGTTATTTATGCCTCATATAACGTACACTTATTCAGCCGGTTGTTCACTATTCTTTATTTATGTTAATTTGCCTTTCAAATGTCTATTATTGGTGTTGGGTTTTATCAAATACATTTTCCCAAAAATGTAACATATACTCCAGTGCGACTTATGTTTTTTTTTCCTTCTTTATTATGCATTTTCGGCCGGTGCGACTTATACTCAGGAGCGACTCATACTCCGAAAAATACGGTAATTTTTTTTTTTAAACTGGCAGCTAAATTGCCAGAATAAAAAAAATATAACTTCTAATGTTTTTCCATTAACAATATAATGTTGTAAAAAGAAATGTCAATTTAACACAAATTCTGGCAACTAAGCTGCCAACTTTTTGCGTAAAAACCCTCCCAAAAAACAGTGGTATTGTTTTCTTTCCGTTTACTGTAAAATGTTGTAAAAAATGTACAGTAAAGTTTTTACTGTAAAATGGACAGTCTACTTAAAACAATTTATATAATTAATAATGAAATCCAGAGGCAAATTCATACATTATTTGCTGTTACATGCGGCCCTCTGATGGCAGCCATAACTGCCATGTGGCCCTCAATAAAAAAACAGTTTGACATCCCTGATTTAAACTGTACCCTAATTGCTCTGTCAAACAACTTTTAGGGCACTTTTATATAGGGGTGTAACGGTACACAAAAATTTTGGCTCGGTACGTACCTCGATTTAGAGGTCCTGGTTCGGTTCACTTTTGGTACAGTAAGAAAACAACAAAATATACATTTTGGGGTTATTTATTTACCAAATTTGCAAAATCTTCCACCAAAAATATTTTTCTTAGTGGAATATTTGATGTGAAGTAACGGGAACCTTGGATAGGTCAATAATTCATAATAACATTGATTTTGATTCAATATTATGTTTTGAGCAATGACAGTTTGAAAGAAAAAAACAGCTTTGTATTATTAGTCAACATTGCAACTTTTTCTAAATTACATTTAACCTTTAAGCTTTTTTATTTCACTTTTGTTATGTTTTTGTTTATTTTAATAGTATTTTTAGAATGTGCCGTGGGCTACAAAACATTAGCTGTGGGCCGCAAATGGCCTCCGGGGCACACTTTTGACACCCCTGCTATAGATAATAAAAAATGAAATCTGATAAATCTATGGATAAAAAGCAGAGCTTGGCGACGCATGCGCGTTTATCATAACTCTCTCTCTTTCTCTGTCTCTGCCCCTGCGCGCACAATTTGTTTTGTTTTTAACCCCTTCTTGACCCTGAACGTACATTGAAAATACATGCAACCCTAACTCAAAATGCCGGACATTTGAGGCATTTAAGAAACTCCGCCCTGACAGCTCCGCCAAAGAGGACATGTCCGGTGAAAAGATGACGTATGGTCAGTCTATCGTAGCCCGTTAGCTGCTAGCATGCCGTGTGTTGTGCCTCGGTGTACATTGTTTACACAACGTGCGTTACGCTACTTAATATGTCCGTGTGGAAACTCGTTCGGTACACCTCCGAACCGAACCGGAACCCCCGTACCGAAACAGTTCAATACAAATACACGTACCGTTACACCCCTACTTTTATATGATATAAAAAATTGCAATAATGTCGAGTGGGAGCCGTTATGGTTGTTTACTGTGCACCCACCTCTTCCCTTCTGTTCCTCCAGCAGCACCAGCCGAGCCATCCCCACTTCGGTATCGGCGCAGAACGTGGCGCAGCCGCAGGCCTCGTTTCAGGCGGGGATGGTACGCAATGATCCGAAGCACAGCGGGAGCTTTCCGTTTCATCCTCACCCAAACAACTCTCTTTTTTTCTGGGTGTCAGACGGAGGAGCAGGCCTTACAAAGAGCTGTAGAGATGTCCCTGGCGGAGTCCAGACAAGACACTCCGCCAGCCCTCAGGTCAGCAAATCAATGGGGTGCTAAAACACAACTAACCTCGTCTGTTGGTGTTAGTGCTATCTCAACATAACAGGCATCCAAATGAGGCGATGGCAACCTCAGATACGCTACTCTCCTCATTTCAAGACATTTAGAACAGGGGTCACCAACGCGGTGCCCGCGGGCACCAGGTAGCCCGTAAGGACCAGATGAGTAGCCCGCTGGCCTGTTCTAAAAATAGCTGAAATAGCAGCACTTACCAGTGAGCTGCCTCTATTTTTTAAATTTGATTTATTTACTAGCAAGCTGGTCTCGCTTTCCTCGACATTTTTAATTCTAAGAGAGACAAAACTCAAATAGAATTTGAAAATCCAAGAAAATATTTTAAAGACTTGGTCTTCACTAACTGACTGATTTGGTGTCCAGTTCAAAGTGTGACATGATTTATTTAAAAATTGGAGAGTTGACTTTTGTATTTTACATGAGTTATTATTTGTACAAACATGGTACAAAGTCATTCATGATTTGTTCAAAAATGTTAGTGGCTAGCTAGTTAAAATGGGATATTGTGATTTCACAAGACTGTCTTAGAAGTGATCATTTGGTTCAATTTGAAAAATGTGCACTTAGAGACAATATAAAAATAAATTGTTGCATATTGAAATTTATGTTTCTATATATATTTATTGTGAGAAATCACTAATATGATCAGTGTTTCCACAAAGATAAATATCATTAATTATTAATAATAACATAGAGTTAAAGGTAAATTGAGCAAATTGGCTATTTCTGGCGATTTATTTAAGTGTGTATCAAACTGGTAGCCCTTCGCATTAACCAGTACCCAAGAAGTAGCTCTTGGTTTCAAAAAGGTTGGTGACCCCTGATTTAGAACATGTGTTCATAAGAAGAATGTGTGTTTGTGTGTCAGCCCGCAGGAGCAGGAGGACCTGGCGTTGGCTCAGGCCCTGGCCGCCAGTGAAGAAGAATACAGACGCCAGCAGCAGAGACAACAGGTACTAGCTATGCTATGCTAGCATGTAGGTACACTGCCACCTTATCTTCTTTTCTGGCTGCAAGAGATGAAATGATAGCACTTTTCATCATGTTAATGAAAAAGAACTTGCTGGGCGTCTAATTGAAACTTCTTTTCTTTTCAGGGCAGAGAGTCAAAACAGTCCAACTGCAGCCTTTCTTAATCTTGGGCTGCTGGATTTTAACTTCAAACTGTGCTAATGCTACACTGCAAACCTCACCAATGGGACTATCAACATCCAGAGATTGTTTTTCCAAACAAAAAGAAGAAACCATCACAAAGCTGCTCACTTGTCGCCTTCTGTACACTACAAACCAAGCACACCATCACCCAGGTTGTCAATCATTTGCTCTGTATATATTTTATATGCTAATATTGCCACCTATGAAGAATGAATGAATTATTTCAGACCTGCAACTCTAATTTGCTCTTTTTTTTTTTTTGCGAAATGGTGCTTAGCAGTGTCATGGATATTCCACATGTGTCCAGCAGAGGGCAGTATATACCATGAACAACCATGACATAAATCATGTTCATCAGTGAATCCTACATCATTCGACCTCAACTATTATTAGGAACACAGAGTCCATAGCAAAACACAATAGTAATAATATAATCAATGTTTGGAAAATTTCTTATAAAAAATGATTACCGTATTTTTCGGAGTATAAGTCGCACTAGCCGAAAATGCATAATAAAGAAGGAAAAAAACATAAGTCGCACTGGAGTATAAGTCGCATTTTTGGGGAAAATGTATTCGATAAAACCCAACACCAAGAATAGACATTTGAAAGGCAATTTAAAACAAATAATAGTGAACAACAGGCTGAATAAGTACGTTATATGAGGCATAAATAAC